>NW_008751935.1:545647-545838 GCF_000715545.1 Opisthorchis viverrini
GATAAAACCGGAGAGCACCTTCGACACCAATGCTAACAGTCCGATGCCACGGTGGTTTTCGCATAGCGTCCGTGTACCCTTTTTGAATATAGGGATAACTGTCGACATGCCCCATTCTGCAGGCACTGTCTTTTCGGCCCACATAGTACCAATGAACTTTGTCAAGTGGGTCACCAGGGAATTTCCGCCTT
>NW_008751935.1:546717-555365 GCF_000715545.1 Opisthorchis viverrini
CGCCAGGTTACGCGGTGCGAACGTTTATGTTGAAAGTTCGTACTTGCCAGAAACAGTTCGTGATCAGCACACAGCTGAAGGAGGCGATCTCCGTTGTCTGTGCGGTGAGCGTCGACTCCGAACCGACCACCCGAATGTGATTCCGAGGAGCTCAGACGACCTACTTGGGCGTTCAAATCGCCTGCAAGGATCACAATGTCGGTGCTTTTTGCCTCACGAATGAGCCCGGATAGCTCTCGATAGAAATTATCCTTCTCCGCATCAGAACTGCAGTCCGTTGGGGCATAAGCCGACACAACAAACAGGCACCGCTTTTTATGCCGCGAGGCACTGAGCTTGATTGAACTGGATAACCAGACGGCGCAGAGACGACTGTTTACTGCGATCCAATCCAGCAAAACGCGTTCAGCTCTGGGGCTGAGTGCAACTCCCATGCCATATATTCCACAGGTCATCCCTTCTGGGTCACCAGACACACGGAGGGAGAAATGTGAAAGAGCTGGGTTCATCCTTGGCTTTCTGAGATGCAGAACCACACTAGGGTCTTGTATGATTCGGGTATACAGCATACATCACTTTTAAAAGTAAAAGAGTAAAAGAATTCAGCTAGCATTGCCTGTTTGCCAATTTGACATAGCGTACGGACGTCAAAAGCTCCTATATAGAAAGTATCTTGTGGATTTGAGAAGGTAGTTTGTTTAATGTTTGTAGCCAGCGTGGAGCATAAGGCCTTCCGGTCAGATGGGTGACAGTCAAATGGCCCAGCGACGTTTGCTTATGCAGTGAGAAGAGGTTTGGTAGGGGCATCGGTGGACGCTGAACCGGGCAGGCGAGGCAGTGGGAGAATGTAGGGTTTTTTCGGGAACCCTGACCCTAACCTCAGACTCAAAAGTCTGACCCACGAAGCAGTGTCAGAATCTAGGGTTTTCCTTGGGGACCCTGCTCGGAGCCGATGATTCAATAGTCTGTCCTGCTCGGCTGCAGGGGGTTGGCCTAACCCGATCGCGCATGGAATAAGGCATTACTGTCTCATTCCTGATGCGGCTGCGCACAGCAGGTGCCTTTTGAGCAGCACCGGGCTCTTTGGTTTTAAAAGTATTTCGACCGTATTGGATAATGCGCCGGCGGTCACGGTCAACCGTTGGGCGATCGGAGTGTGCGGTTTTTGGGGCCGACCTTTTCCAACCCGTCCTTCCTTGAGGGAAGGCAGCATCGCTGCTTCCATAAATATGGACATGCTGGTCGCCTGGGGGAAACACCTTACTGCCTTCACACTCCTGTCGCAGAGGTCAGTACGACTTTACCCCCAGGCCGCCTCGTAGCACGATTACTCGTAGGGCGGCGTTTCGCTGCTCTTGGTCTGGCCGCTCCCCTTTGGCGTTCCTGGCATGGTTGCACCTTGTGGAACGAAGTTCCAGCCAGTGTAGCCCGCGGGATGTTGGCAGCACTGAAGCCCGACCATCACGTCAAGGTGGCAGCTTTAGGTCGTTGAAGAAAGAAAACATCGATTTTATTCACTTTTAGGGCGAATAGAATGCTACCAGAAGACCATCGAAAACGGAGAAACAGGGTGCAATTTAGCCGTGGGAGTCATTTGATTTGCGTCATACGCCAAATTGCACCAATGTTATGGCGTCCGCGCCTGCTACCGATTGGCACTAGGTATGATAACGGGCCTCCATGAAATTTATCATAATAGCTGACAACGCCCAAAGCCGTTTACTTTTTAAAAATTATTTTGATTAAAATTTAAAGAAACCTGAAAATATCTTACTCCTTTGCAGTTAGAATCAGATATGAACAGGAGGAGTTTGGGTGAATATTGATCGACCAAGTTTTGACTAGAACTCTCGTTAACAAAAGAATGATAGGCAAGATCGCAGATCGTTTACAATATCGCATGAACATTTAGGGTGTGAGAGTTAACCGCTCCATCCTGCTCAGACTTAATAGCAGATTAGGAAGATCCGCGTCTGCCGAACTTTGCCCATTTGCAATCACCGATTTTAAGCGTTATGTTTTCCCCTAGACCATGAATAATATACGAATATCCATCGGGTAGTTAATCAGCTTTTTTGACACATTCATCAAGGAAGAGCTGCGTTCTGGTCCAGCATCGCTAACAGCCAGACAGATAAAGTGAGGAAATCCAGTCTTCAACGTGATGCCAAATTTCATTGTTTCTCAACCCCCTATTTCTGAAAACATACCACAGCAGTTAAACTGTTCATCGGGTACTTTTTACATCCAATGAACAGCGTTTTTAGGTAAATCAGGGTCCCGATTTCGTTGGCACTGCTAAATGATGTTTTATTCCTTCAATCCAATTCGGCACATGTGATTATTTCTTGCACCGGCAGCACTGGATCTGTTTAAGACGCCTTTGTTCTATGTCCGGGCGGTGAAGTAGGTACCATTGCGGACTAAATCATGTTGCCATTGTTAGCAATACATGGGCAATGCACTGTGTCACTTAGTATTCTTTTCTAGAAAGCGTGTAATACTGCTGCGAATCGTTGATAATTCATTTGATTAGAATTGCGATTGGCACGAAATAAGTACTTCCTCAGAAAAAAATGAAACATAAATCAGTCGAAATGCTGGCGCAATGAAATCACTTTAACCAATATAATTTGAGATATTCTTTAGAAATCGGTTTGTTTGATTTGAGTTTTCCAGTGACAGTTCATTCAGACGACAAGAATAGTGTTCACCACGATGGATCTGACAGTCTTGCACGCTAATAATTAGAAATAGAACTGCGATTGATTATTTGACACTTCTGAGAAGGATGTATTTGACATCATTGCCTGCAGTCTACACTAGTGGTCTTCTCCCGTTTCGCTAGCGGTCTCGACGCAACAAAGATAAACTTAAAAATGCCAAGGCTTTTATATAAACGGAAAGCAGTTAGAATAAGGCATATATATATAAAGTGCACACCCTGTCGATCACGAATGTCCGGGAGAAATCGCCCAGCAAAATCTTCAAAATCTCGCGGATTTTGTACTGATGACATTTTGCATGAAGCATCCTCATTTTTTACTTTTGGGTGCGTTTCGGCTGAGCAGTAGAGTACTGCTTGGTTTAGTTCGTCATTGTGTTTCCGCAAACCAATTATAACGAAGGCTTTTTTGTACGGTCCAACATTTGGGAGAATTCGCAGACACTGTACAGTATTTTCAATTAGCTTAATGTGTGATAGCTGAAAATACGTGACTGATATGAAAACGTAAAGCTGCGGTGTTATTCTGCTTGTCATATTTGAAATATACTCCCCGAAAACTCAGCAGTTCCAAGATTTCCGAACATTTGTATGAATAAAGTAGAAATCGCGCGCAGCACACAATTTTTCATGATACAAGTTTCAGGTCATTTCAGAGCAACACGAGGACAATACTAAATTTAATGCCGACCATCTCATCGTCTTGGTCGTCAATGTCTTAGAAAAAACTATTGTGTGCAGAATACAGTTAGTATTCGGTTTTCTGTCGGAGTACCCCTGGTGTATCAAACGGTCGTCCGTTTGATTCCCGGTGCATGGGAAACTGTAAACTGCACAATGTATACAGAACTGTCACGAAAACCATTTATGGAACGCCACAATAGCAAACATGTTTAACTTGGTGGACAGTTTGACGGGGACTTGAGGCTGGTTTTGATGTGAAGGTAATCTGTTTATAGAGGAGTTTATAGGAGAGCTGCTGCAATGAACAAGGCAGTTAATGATGAGAATGTTCACTGCATTGATAGAATGCTTTCTAATTGAGGAATAGTGCCAACATCACTATACAAGGTCCACTCATTCTTATCGCTTACATGTCAAAGAACCCACTTATTGATCCAATCAGGATAGCAAACCCTCTCCACCACACCTACTGTTTACATTTTGTACATTATAGAATCTGGATATTATCACGGATGTTGTACCAATTAGTTTCTCATTCCAGCTCCCGGAAACATCGGGTTGATTCGCTACGCGAAAAGAAGACTTCTTGTGGTATTCTACAAACAGCAATCGCAGCCGATACCAATTCGTACAACAAATGTTCCTCTCTTGCGCAACTCTAACAAGAGTACGTATGCGTATATATTTAGGACACCGTGATTACCGCTATAATCAGATCACTTTTATTAGTTCCGTTATTTGTAGCAAAACGCAGACAAGGGATTCACCGTTAGAATTAACGACATTTGTAAATGAATGCGGTTAGCTACTCGTGGTTCCCTCTTGAGAAACAAAACCAAATTGAGTGCGAACCCTATGCTATCAGTTTTCGGTTTCCTGAACGCAGGTTCCACTCCAAACCAATGACATGGGCTTCAATGCGCTCAGGATTGTGGACGTGTCGACTCCCGACATTTACCACTAGTCCACATCAGTAAATTTGATGTTGACTCAGGCATTTTCTGAGTAGTATAGAAACAACTGGACGTTGGCCTGAAATATGCTCTCTTAATGCGCCATTATTTTCAACCATTATCCTGATTGCGAGTCCACCAGGGATACTTTCTAGTTCGAATCAATCACGCCGAAAATTAGGACAGGCCTTTCCGAAGTACCGCAAACTTATTAATTTTTTTTGAAAACAGCCATGCAATACATAGTCACATCGTTGATCTATTTTGGCAAATAACTGGATCACTTTTTCATTTTTTAAAGGTTTTGATTAGCATTTACTAAATGTCATAATGCACTTTCGCTCGTAATCCTGTATGAAAATTCTTTAGTGAATGGTGAGTTCACGAGTGTTTGACTAGCTCCGAACAACGGACATTCTTGGAATTTCGCAGACCTGAACCTAACAGGAAACAACACCTTATGATTACTCAAAGTCATGTTGCGAAAAAATAAGCTGGCACTAAACACGATTGTGTGTTATGGAAAGAAAATCGGGTTCACTTGACCAGAAAATTTTCTCAAATTTCTCACTAGAAACGAGATTTTCAAATGGTAGTTTAGGACGTCATCATTTGTTGACCGTGAAGATCTTTGGTTGACTACGCTAAATTATATATTGCCTAGATCAGGGCACCGTGAGATTATTTGAACGCGCAAACGACAATAAACTTCAAAAGTTAAGGCATATTGAACCCAAGTCTGAAGTTGGTTGGTGACAATAAACCTGCTGTTTTTTTTCTCAGCATGCAACGGTGTTGACTGACAAGAGAATGCGTCCGCTGTAATTTTCTCAACCGCCTTAAATTTCTACAGGTTCCGGGTGCTGCAATCAGGCAAGAGCGGAATCAACACATATGAAGCGCTTGGTGCTTAATATTGTGGCTTCTTAATTTTGTTTTCTTCTAGTGATTATCAAAGTTGATAGGTCGTTTAGCTAGTTGCCGTAGCACACAATTCAGAAAATCGCTCCTCATGTACGGAAATATACATACTTCTTGATTTGTGGGTACCACTAATGTCTAGACTCTACAGACCAGGAGTTTTCTGTGGTGTTGTATTGGGTCTCGCCGATGGCAGTATAGATCTCAGTTACCATCATCGGCTAATCACAATGATACTTGGAAAAAGTCAAATTTGTGCAGCCCGCCGTTTCAACAACAATCCTGATCAACATACTGCAATCGCTCATTTGTCGCGCACAATATTCCATCATTGATTTTCTGCTAAACATCGTT
The DNA here is from genome assembly GCF_000715545.1 of Opisthorchis viverrini. NCBI lineage: Eukaryota > Metazoa > Platyhelminthes > Trematoda > Opisthorchiida > Opisthorchiidae > Opisthorchis > Opisthorchis viverrini. The sequence continues at coordinate 552,355 of NW_008751935.1, forward strand.
CATCCACGACTAGACGCCATCTCGGACACTGTCGGAATAACAGGGGATTTTAAAGCTCAGGCAATCCACCTTAATATTAGAAATGATTTTCCGCACATTTTCAGTGATCAGTAGATGGAATTCAGAAGTTCTCATTCAAGACGCGGTGGACATCGTAGAGTTGCCTGGGGTCAATCTGCTGTTGAACCCGTGTGGAGTCAGAATATCCCTGTGGCTTCCAGCTAATGATGGTGCGAAATTGTGCAAGGAAGGAGGCTACCTGACTCATTTAGAAACTCCTTGGTTAGAGCGTGAATTTTCCGATCGAAAGATTCGCTGTTCGAACTGCACCCGCTTTTGCCTAAGAAAACTGGCAGTATCACAGCCCTGGTGTATTTATTTTGCATATTTACCCACATGGTCGTTGACTACCACTTAGGATGTAGACAGGGATGGTATTCTCACGGGGCTGTTACTAGTGAAGTTATACTAGAGTATCAACGTATTGTATATCCCCACTTTTCTCTGGAGAAATAGTCACTGGTATCGGAATCGATCGTGAACATGTGTTTTTCAGATGGAGGTATTGTACACATGCTTAGTTTACTCCCAGCTAATAAATTATCGTCATCTTTACTGAGTCTCACAGAGAATTCTTGATTTAAAGGCTAGATTTTCATGTGCTTTAGAATAGTCTTTATTTTTCCTTAGAGGATTCAGGCTAAGTGAGCTACCGTTGGTAACCGTTTACGCTGTTTTCCAACCTGTTTTCCATTTTTTCTCCCAAAAAGGAATAATTAATCGGCAATTTGGATTCGACTTCCAGGAGTAAGTTGATGGTGTGCTGATTTTATTTTCGTTTGTGATAATCGCTATCATGTCATTCAATAGAGCGGTATGATTGGAAGTTTGATTTCGTTGGAAACCGCATTCATTTTTCACGTTTTAAAGCGGCAGTGCATCGTTCATGATGGGTGACGATCTCCAGCAAATTCCATCCACGGATGACCTTCGTAAACGTTGTTGATGGGCCTTATTGGGAAACAAGTGTTGATTGGTGAGCAAAGACACTTTCCCACTGTTTCCAATAAATGCACAGCTGGTTGCAGTCTCGTTCACATCTGGTTCCCTTCTCTGCAGGATATTTGTTTTCAACACGGGGTTTAGCACTGGGGATCACAGAATGATGTTTGACACTGGTGCTGGCGGAATCAGTCTGCCGGGAGATATTCACATGGCTATGAACGAAATTCTTGGAGTAAAAAAACAGCTGAGCCGCGCATATGTGTTTGATTGTGAAAAGTTGCCTTCCCTGCCTCCCGTCGAATTCCGGATACAAGGAAAATCATTTAAAATTATGCCAAAGCAATACACAAAACAGGTGGGGATTTTCAATTGTTAAACGTTTTCTTGACCAAATATTTATCCTTATTATCATGACAAATGTGGTCTTTGAATTTCAAAGCGATGGTCACTAGCAGTATGCACGGTAGTGTCAATAAATGTGAATTGAAAGCAAACGTTAAAAAAACGGCCAGGCCAAGCAGAAAGATTAAAGGGACTAAAGCATTGCTTTTGCAATAAAAATTAATATTTTTCGTGTTGCAAACATGAACCATTTTTTTGCTACATTTTACTTTTCAACGCACGTTTTTAAACTTTTGTTTTCAAGCTTATACGAGTATATTTATCAGTACAATACAGCAACCCTTTTCTCGTGTTCGGCTTTAAGGTGTAAAAGGTACATGGTATCACACATACCCAATTTAAAGAACCGGGAAGGCCAAGCAGAAAGAATAACGAGACTGGGGCACTGTCTTTGCGATAGAAATCAACATTTCCGTGTTGCCAACATGGGACACCGGTTTTCGCTATGTTTTACTTTTCAACACAATGTTTCTAACTTTATATCTTAATATATATGTAAGTATATTTGTAAGTACGGCACTGTCTGATAGAAATCAACATTTCCGTGTTGCCAACATGGGACACCGGTTTTCGCTATGTTTTACTTTTCAACACAATGTTTCTAACTAACTATCTTAATATATATGTAAGTATATTTGTAAGTACGATACAGCAACCCTTTTCTACTGTAGCGCTTTCAAGTGTAAAACGTACCTGAGTTTACGCAGAGCCTACTTCGGTCTTCCAGAAATGAAGGCATAATAATCCTGGTCGAAATAAAAAGGACCCAAATTGGACACAAATGCCCTGAAGGAGCACATCATGCGGTGGTACTAGAATCAATACTCAGCTTGCATATAATGTGGCAATTGCCATTTGTTCCTCTTCCGTAGGCACTTGTAGCGCATCCGCATAAATCAGTTGCTCTGACATCACCGAATGGAATGCAGTCGTATGCTGAATTTGACCATGTTGGCAACAGATAATGATGAAGAATCTCTGGTGCAAGCGACTTGTCTCTGAGCACGTCTTTGTGCGTTCCGGTCTATTAGTTCAAAATTAATCGACAATGGCACGCGAGAAGCAGAGCAAATGTTATGTAGAAAATTTCTGGGCTACAACCCATCCGGCCAGCAAGTCTGATCTGATCATAAACTTGTAAAATGGTTGTTCATGACAAATTGCCCAACCTGCGGTATACCTACGTAAATAGTAGCACGGATAGTTTTAATATCAGAGTAGTTCCGTACACGTAGGCGACTTATTTTTTCTATTCTCACCGCAGCAAAACATCCTACTATCAAGACAAGACGGGTGATATTTCGGTGTATTTTCTACCCAAATATTGTTATGCTATGGCTCCCTTGATCCACATATTTATTATCCAGAACCAACATGCTTGTGTACTTGTAAATCAACAAGTTCATTTAACCTCAGCACTCAAAACTTATCGTTTAATTAATACGAAGTTCGAACAATCAGTGTACCCATCGACCAAAGGATCTATTCATGTAAATTTCTATCTCACCTTATATCCACACATCTGCGTCGCTGTCTGTCTATCTCCATATATATATATACATATATATATATATATATATATATATATATGATTAAAGATATGT
>NW_008751935.1:555889-605567 GCF_000715545.1 Opisthorchis viverrini
ATATATATATATATATATAATTATTAGCAACTATGGGTTAAGTTCGTTCCTCTATGTGTCATTCGTCCGTATAGAAGTTATATTTGTCACACAATAACATATATATATATATATATGTATAAATTTATGTGCAGAAAATAATATAGTTGTCACATTGTCGTAGATACATCTGAATGTAGGTATGCATTCTTTTGTCTCATGTTTCAATATAACCTGTTCTTTCACTCAAGCATCTTTTCCGGCAGACGATCATCGGTGGAGTTGCGACGTGCACTACTCATTTTTACAACATAACCGCTAACAGCCTTGTGGGTATTGTGCTGGGAATGTCATTTCTACATTCATTCCAACTAATATTCGACGACCAAATGAGTAGAGTTGGCTTTGCTGCCCGCGCAGGAAGGTCTTCCATTTCTTAAACACGATGAAAACGAAACACAACGGCCACGAGAGAAAACGACACGTAAATACGATAAAGTATTGAAACCCACACTTATTAGTTTTCATTTTGACTTGGACGGAGGCACTCACATTCAATATTCGTTTAATTTACTCGTGCAAGTAGCTATGTGAAATCCAGTGTGCAAATGTCGCGGTTTAAAAGACCCCAATTTTGTTAGAATACACCAAAACCGTCTTGTTAGGATGCCTGTGATACAGGACATTTTTGTCCTGCATGTGCACATGCTCTTTCCATATGTAGGGATGTTCATGTAAAATGGATGTTCAGTGGTGTCACCAGCTACTTCGTTCCTTTAACTGGCGGATGTTAGCAAGAGCATCCGGAAACATCTACTGGCGAATATTCGTGGGCTTTCTCGTATGTTCTCAGGCAACAGAGACGCGACCGCGTGTCCGAACCAGGGGGACTTACTACGATCTTGTTGAAAGTCAGGTGCAGTCCCAGTCATAATACTAAACTCAGTAGCTGCAGTGGTATCCCCGATGTTTGGTCTACTTACAACTTGTTATAAATGCAGTACCAAGTAAAACATAGCGTGCATAAGGGAGCCTATACATACCAGTTATCGAGAGTGATGAATTTTAAGTGCCGTTTTGTGCACAGCTTGCCATTTTGGCACAGCGACACAGCAAATAAATTTGGACTATTGTTCTCAATCGTCCAGTAAAAAGATAATGTTTTCTAGGGTTGTAAACTGATGGGTTGAGACGAGATGATTCCCAATACACCGTGAGCATGAGAACTTTAGCAAGCACAGACGTGTGCAGACAATGTTAGAACTAGTAAAATAAAACAAAGCATTTTTCAAATTGCAAAGCAAGATGAAAAATCGTGAAGTCAGACGGTCCATTTAGGCTGACGGTTTTTCATGTTTGTTGCGTTTCCGCTAGCGGCTCGTAATACATAAGAACAATTTCCAAAATACTCTCGCTAATAAAGTCCCTTGTGGTAATCAAGCACAGAATGGATGAAAGCGACCGTGCTACGGTACAAGATGTCTGAACATTTATGAAAAAATTTAATTAACCGCGTGTCCAGTAATCTCATGTGTCCTCAAATCGTTTGATGTTATTCAGTGTCGCTGAGGACCACCCACAAAATGGGCTGAATTCTTCTGATATCTGTCCTGATCTATCAAATGTTTTCAACAACAAACCTGACCGAGTGCAAATTCGCTAAAATGCTGCAGAACAGCTTCGCTTCGACATGAAGGACGGGTGGAACGGCAAGCCGGCTGTAAAAGTCAAAATGCAACGGGACTGTTTAGTTGGCCGATTAAATCGCGGTCAATTTTCTTTAGAATACTTAAACAACCAACCACTTTGGTTTGTGCCACGGTCGCATGTGACGTATCAAACCACAATGAAGTAGGACGAGCTATCTAAACTTATATATCAAACTTCAAGCTTAACAAAGCCAACACGGTTCGGGATCTTGGGTGGCTAATGCAGGGAATCATTCGATATACATTCTGTTGAATGCATGCTTTTAGGGCCGCTGTTTAGTTGAAACTGAAAGTGACAACGCTTTTCACTTCTTGGACGTTAAGTTAGTCAGAAATTTCCCGGATTCAGTTGAATACAGTTCAGTGGGATTGGATAGGGGTATGTGCTTGGTTGAAGTTGGTCAAGAGAGCATTCATTTCGGGACGGCTTAATACTACCATAAAAGTAGCATCTACGTACCATCGACAAACGTGCGTGCTCCTGATCTCCCCATTCAATTGAACAAGCCCCAGTTTGCCCATTCAGGGACCAGATGGAGAACCCCTGGCGACTAAACGGGTTCAAATCAGAGGTTTGTCTACAGATGGCCCAAGTGGACGGGACGATACACAAACTTCCTGAGGTTTGCTCCAGTGAGGCGGAAACGAACCCTGATTCAAACTCTAACGAACCGAGCTCTGCTGATGCACTGGGATCCGAGCTACAGCATTTTGCTAACGTGCTACGGGCCAATGGTTACCCGGAGAGGTTTATAACCAAGAAAATGTCCGACCACCCTATCAAAACGTCAATCGCGATCGCTGGAAAGAAGCCAATATATTTCGTTACCGTAAAAAGGCGTATAAAGGCTAATAGCCGCTTGTTTTAATCCTTAAAACTCACATTTCCGGCTGCAAAACTGCGGCCTTGGTTTGCAACAAACCCTTTGCTCAGCTTAAACCTCAAAGACAGGATGGCAGTACTCACCCAGAATATGATTGTGTATTCTTCCTCATGCTGTTATTTGGCGACGTCTGTTAGACGCATGACACGTCAACTTACAGGGAGAATTCTCAAGCACCTCTCTTACCGGAATACCACTCACCTCATCAGCTCAGCCAGGAGCCCAATCGTATCCCACCGATTGACACCGAGCATGTTGTCATAACAAATGAGCCATTTCAAATCGTTTATCGCGTGCAAAATAGACTGCCAGTATCTACTCAACGGCCTAGCTTGACCGCAGCTGAGGTAGTCGCTTTAGACCTGCGAAACCCGGAACTGTGCTGCCAAAAACGTTTCGTACGAACGCTGAGTCTGCCTTGGTCGTGTGATATGAATCAACCGGCCAAGTCACTCAACAGCCCTCTTCACTGTCTTACAGCATCTTACTGGATGTGATATTATGGGTGAAAAGCGCAGTCAACCAATCGTTCGTGCCTCCACGTTTTGCATTTTACTACCCAATCTTCGTAGCGTATTTCATTTTTCGCTCTTATTTTAATCAATAAATATGTACTAACTTGATGAAGCGAACCCGAAAACATTGATGTTCGCCACCGTGTTATGTGTAAACCATGGAAATTTTCAAGCAATTTTTGAAAACTCGTGAAATTGGAGTGTGCAAAACGGTATTTTACCATTAAAGTATCGAAGTTGTGGTAAATTGGATTACGGGTCCACATCTGCTTATGGTTCATGCCCATTTTTACGTCTGTCACAAGAAACAAAATATACATCCAAAATGTGAATAAACTTATTCGAAACTTATCCTGCAAAATGTTGTTTGAATGTTTCGTTTTGGATTAATTTTGCTAACTTGGTATTTGATTATTTACGCCCCGGAGCAGTTGCGCCCAAAATTTGGAGGTAGGTAATTCGTTCACCATAGTCAGCAGAAATGAACCTCATTTTTCACCTCAGAACTTCATGAACTTACGCTAATAGTTTCGCGCTCATCAGGCATGTGAGTGTCAGATACACTGAAAAACGGACTGTTAGTGTTCGGTGAGTCCACTTGAAATCAGCGAAAAACCTCCAATCACCATCCCATGCGTTCAGATTGCTCTAAGAAGAGTGGATCCTTTAGACGATAAAATGAAAGCCTTTGGAATACGAATCAAAAGCACCCTAGACAAAGCCGAAACATTTTTCTTTACAAAAATTCGCTTGTTTATTTTCTTCTGTGCCAAGGAATATGTATCCCTTTCACCTCAATTTTCATCACGTGTTTTAAACGGCCTACTCTTCGTACTTCAACGCAATAGCGTCATGTGCCACGCTTTTTAAATTGTGAAATATGACGGAATGTATATGTGAATCTATGTTATGCGTCAAGGGCTTCGTCTTTTCGTATGTGTGGTCTGCCCCAGGATATCCCCAATATGGAAGGGTACCAAACGCCAGTACAAATAATTTTGCTGCAGATATTCGTGAATATATCTCAGGAACCTAACTAGTGAGCTAGGTTGGTAGAACCAGCTGACTGTGCAGACGGTGTGAGTACAACGGGAACTTATTTTCCAGACTATTGTACTTGACCCCGGTATGTTCTTAAAAGCTATTGAATGAATGTGACTACGCTCACAATATTAGACATCCAAAATGCGCGCAATTTAAATAGCCGCCCACTTTTACTTGCGATCATCCGGACTAAGTAAACTTGCTGTTCCCATGAAATTACTTTATATCTTGTTTGAAGGAGATAGTGGAAAGAATAAACCATCACAGTTTGGATTCGCAACAACAAAAGATAAGATTTTAGAAGCTAAATTCCAGATTTTGGAAAATGTGAGAGCATCTTATTTATTGGTGCATTTAATAGATTCCCACGAGGGTCGCCGTTGACCACGCCAAGCTTGAGATACTTATGCTGACAGCTACTGAAAACAGTGGAAAACTGATAACTGCCCGTTTGCTTCACGTGCATACTGCAAATTGAGCGACATAGTTGTGCTTGCATCAGTTCCACCATTTTAATTGAATAAAATCATTTTATGTCAAGGGCTAAGTTGGTAGATCCGGATTAGCCATCATGGCTTCAGTGGTGTTGTTAAGCGTTTTCTTTAAAACTCCTTGTGTGTATCACATTCCTCGTTTTGGTGCCCATACGCAGCCCAAGCTGCCTAAATTTTACATTTTATGACTCGCAAAATTTTGTGATTGTATTTATGGTGCAACAATACTTGATAAGCGTCTACACAAAGTAAGGCTGCTATTGTGATTGTTGAAAAAAAATTAGAAAATCCCATAAAACTACCAAAAACATTCTTATTTTGAATTCATCAAAATCTGCCTTTCCTACGTCAAATGAGCAGACTTTGATAGCGTTGAGTAAAATGCAACCAACCAGCTACCTGCACAATATTCCAGGATATTAGGCTTCCCGAAAACTTCTCGATCGGTATCACATACGTCTGGTTTCAGGTGCACGGATCAAATAGAGGCGACTTTCTAAAAAGTATGTGTTTTGTGATTAGATTTTTTCGCGCAACCATTCTGTACATACGAGGGTCAGCTGGAACTATTAAAATTGTTGATGGGTAAAATATCTCGTGGATGTTCCAGTTGTGTGGACTGTTGAATCAGCTTCGAAAGAATGAACTGACATTTGGTCTCCCGTAGCACTAGGATAACCTATCGCGCGTGGATGAGAAACCTACTAGAGTAGCATATCACAAAGTATACAGTTCAGCTCAAGTGTATATCCCTTCAGTCCACAGAAATATTTCCAAATTATGCGGATAGGTGTTGAGTCGATTAAGCAGCTAAATTTCTGATTGGTCCGTGATTGTGTGCCGTAAACCAACCCAGAGTTTGTGTTCTGAAGACGATTAGGCGACTGTTACCCTGACAATTTTGCTAAACCTCCGGGTACAATTATTTTAGCCTTTGCACCGCCCAATCTACAATCTATGGACAAAATAGGAAAAAGTTCAACTTATACATTTAACAAAATGATTAACAACACTAGGCGCTCGACAATTTGAGATAAAAATATTTTTTATTAAATTACACATACGATCCGTTTCTGTGTCTGCCAATCGCGGTGAAATATAGGAAGGGTCTCTACACAAATTATTTTTCGGCAAGATTGCTTGTATAAAGTTAATCTCTAAGTTGTCTGAGAGCGACTGGCTGCTACCCTTGAAACCTCTGTATAGGCCTGAATTGACTAATAAATACCCCCTTGAAGAAGGTTGACACGCGGCCTAGCCTTCCAAAGTGACTAGTTTTGATCAGATTCTGGTTGATTTTATTCGATGTCAAAATAATTTCCCAGGGGTAAGTGTCTGCGCTTCAGATTTCCAGTTTTGCCGTGATACTCGTCACCTGTACACTCAAGCGAGATTAAAAGATCAATGGTTAAAGCCATCGACGCTCGATGATGAAACATTTATATCACTGTGGTTGAGAAGACTGTACGCACTCGGATTGTAACAGGCAAATCACCAAACGCACATGACATTAATTCACTGCACATTCTAGATTGGCGTTGCGAAACTTTTATGTTCTAAAATCACTTCGCAATTTCAGGTAGAACAAATAGACCTGCACCCAAGGAAACGGCTCACCTATATTGTATGCCTGTGTTACATATGTTGAACGCAGAATATTAAGTAGTGACTCATATGCGTAGTTTCATACTAGGCATTTGTCCAATATTTTTGTGCCAACATTGCAGCAACTGCAAGATTCCACAATCGATTGCGATTAATAATCTTTCAATTGCGGTAAAACTATCGACGTTGCATGTCGTGAATGCGGTGAGCGTATTTATGGGCACCTATTGGAACGACCACTGTATTGCGCACCAGAAACGTATTGAAATTTTGGGACCTATAACAGGTTTGTGAAACTGGAACAATTAACATCTGAAGTTGCATAATTTGCGGAACGTAAGTTAGGATATTCAAATGGTATTTGGTTACACACAGATTTCGAGATTTCCGGTCTATTTCTCATGCAAGAAAAATTTATTCCATTGTGACGATATACCAGTGCGATTTCTACGTGGAAGGTGGTTGGGTAATCGTTTAATCCAATCCATTTTGGAATATCATCTAGTCTACGATACATATTGTAAGGAGCGTTAGAAAAACCCGAAATGCGGAACGTTGTACTCATGGATTTTATCCTAATCGCCCTCACTGGTTGCCTCCTGGCAAATGTCACTTCCTACCTGTGAGTGATGCTCAGCACGCTAAACCTCTTTCGTAGAATTTCGGAAGGATTAGATAAACTCGAGCGAGATAAACGGACTATGTTCCAAATTCCATTGTATCCCTGGGGTGATGTAAATTTCCTATCGTTTGTACCATTTACATTATAAGTCGCAATATATATGCAAAATCTCTATTGAGCAAACTGAGTTTCGAATGTTGCTCGATACTGGTTCACCATCGATTTGGGTACCTTCGGATCGGGTGGATAAAAGGCAATGGCGCGGCAAAAGTCTACTACATATTTCTCAGGTCACCTCATTGAAGGTAAGCGGAGAATTATTCGACGAGCTTTACGGAATCGGCAATGTTAGTGGGAAAAAGGCAACAGCTGACATAAATGTGAGCTCTATATGTCACGACTGACTTGAAACCATTCTAGTTTGGCGATACGCTTATCAAAAACACACCGTTTGGTCTAGTAATGGATGCTACAGAGAAAGTCTCTGTTAATCCCTATGATGGAATCATCGGACTGGGGCGTCGGTCGATGTCTCCAGAACAAACACAACCTCTTCTCTATGCAGTTCATCAGCAAATGCAAATGCGTCGGAAGTTTGGCTTCCAATTTCAAGAGTAAGTCCGATATCCTAATTCATCCTCATTTATGAGAGCTGAAATGTGTATGAATATTCGTTGTCAATGTCACTAAACCGTCGGCAATCGCATTCCTCATCTCTTTTTCCCAGTCGCGGTGGTTCATTTTGGATGGGTGAAAATGCGAAGCAAATTTTTTCTAACGATGTGACCTACGTAAACGTTATTGATGGTCCATACTGGGAAACGCGCGTTAGTTGGTAAGCAAGGAACCTTTATGTTTGAGCTCGGTAACCTGACGGGAAGCTTTCTTCATTCTCTAATGTTCAATTCCGTTTTGCAGGATATACATTTTCAAAACCGGAATTTACGTGGAGAATCATAGAATGATTTTTGATACTGGAACTCATGAAATACATCTGCCCGCGTCTATTCACATGGCGATAAACGAAGCACTTCAAATCAGAAGACGAGTCGACCGAGTATACTTGTTCGACTGTGCAAGGCTGCCATTACTACCTCCAGTTACGTTCCAAATAGAGGGAAAGATGTTTCAAATTATGCCGAAACAATACACAAGTCTGGTAAGGCATCAATTCTTATATCCGTTTGAAAAATAATAAAGATTGCCTAAATTGTGCACGCCGACTATTGCAATCTCCAGCATCTTCGATGGAGTTAAATATATCGCAGTCGCTAAGGTACATCTTCATTTGGACCGAGAGCTACTCAGAAGAATAATCGCAGACAGTAATTGCGTAAAACTTCTTAAGTAGGCACCTATATTGAATATAAATGAGAACGACATTCAGACAAGCTTTTAATTTGTCCCCACTTGGAATACGTGTTCGAGGTCGACAGGTTCCGAATTTTAATCCCGCTATATATGGTATGCTGCAACAAAAGGCGGTGCCTTGTTTAATTGAATGCATGAATTTTATACTGTAAACGTCCTAATTGATAACAACTTTTGGAGGTATGCTGCAACAAAAGGCGGTGCCTTGTTTAATTGAATGCATGAATTTTATACTGTAAACGTCCTAATTGATAACAACTTTTGGAGAAGTCATTATACAGATGAACACCTCTGGGACAGTACCATTTGAAAGCACTCAAAAGTGGAATGACGTTTTAGTTTGTCCTGGATGAAACAAATAAAAATATTTGCATATTGAAAATTGATACAATGTTAGTTGGATGCACTCACGTTTACTGCTGATGGTTGTCTTTTCTCTCAGCTCTCTCCTTAAACGATGAACATTTTATTCCACAGACTACCACCAACGGCGAAACTACATGCAGAACCCTTTTCTACAATACGTCTGACGACTGCCCTGTAGGACTTATCATGGGAATGTCCTTTCTACATTCGTTCCAACTGATCTTTGACGACAACGCTGGTAAAGTTGGTTTTGCGGCACGCAGCGATAAGTCCATTATTTTTTAACCAAAGGAGGAAGAAACATGGCCACACCAGGGCAAGAACACAAAGCCATCCAAAAATACAAAAATAATTATGCGCCGTCTTACCGTTTTCAGCGTGGTTCAGTGGGTCAAATTTAATCTGGAATAAATATGTATTAGAAACAGTTGATGTAGCCGAAATAAATAACCACTACAAAGAGCTGCCGCGAGGATCCTAAGCAGAAAAACTAACCACGTTTTTGACATGTTTCATTCATGGCTACTAGTCTAGATTATAATTTTTAATTCAGCGGGCCTTCACTAATAAAAATTCTTTTTTTGGAAACTATGGTTGGTGAAGAAGCGCCTAGATTGCCTAGTCAAAGGACCTACGCATCTTAAACGCAACGAAAATTAACAGCCTTTTTTAAATTAGACCAGTTTTAATAATGAATTATGCCTATGCATTTCAACTGCTACGAGAATTTACACGTTTTCAAATTACACCAGTTTTCATACTGCCTTATACAAATGACAATCTGCTAGAAGTATTGTCTAGGCAGGCTAGTCTTGTGACTACAGTGCTGACCTGACAATCATTATCAATATTGCTTCCCGGTGAAAAAGGTATAGCTACAAGGTGGGCGTTTCTTGCATTTTTAGTTGCGAGGAAACCCCCATAGGACTTATGTAAAATAACCGCGAAACAATGTTTGCTAGGATACCAGGCATTACTTATCGATGTAACAGGGTCCTAAAACGTTTCCAAATCCTGTAAACATAGGCAAATTACTGGAGAATAGTTTGATGTTTTTGCTTTTTAAATACAGGATGCAATCTTGAATAAATCAAGTTACTGGAAACCCAGTCTGGAGCTTCCGGCCCATCGTGTCGTATACTTCCTTGGATACAATTGGTACTTAACAATAACCCACTATTTCTCAAACGTAGTGTGGTAAAAATGTATGATTTTCATTCCATCAATTACTCAGAGCCCATTTTTGAAATTTTTGCACAATATATTTTCGATGCTTCATAATTTTGGCACTCCTCTGTCAGTAGACTAACGAAAACTGCTCTTTGGTGTCTTTGATAATAACGCAAGGTATTTGGCGTTGATCAGATGAGGGCTGATGTACTTGACAAAAAAGTCAGACAGTCTGTTTTAGATAGAAAACTGCGGACGGACTAACGATGCCAACAATTTCTAGAAGATAGTGCCCTGACCATAATGATGGAAAAAAATAAAAAGGAAATGACGAAAATAGTAGAAAAGGGAAAGTTCTCGGAGTCATCCAAAATCCGAATTGAAGTAGGAGAATTTGGGAAATTAGTATTTACGACCTGCTTTCCAATACTTTTGAATTTGTCCTGCGAGTGGCTGAATGAACAATAATTCTACGAATAATGGTAAGCCAATGACGGTCCTTCATAACGATTCCACAGGGAGCTCAATATACGCACATTCGTTGTGTTCGAAATTGCAATTCGACTGCCGTGGACCTAGGATATGAAGTGATGTCCTTTCTTAAATAAAAACAATTCACATGGATGACGGAACACCTAATAGCCACTCGGAAATTTGGATTTCTGTTGGCCGATGCATCAACTAAATGGTAGTGGAGGTTGCCGACATGGTATGCGGAGAGGTCTCACCACTACAATTGTGCCTTTCTTTGGAAATTATTCATTACATCCATGTAATTTGCAAGAGGCCAGCGCTTGCGGTCGCAGCTGACATGCACTCTCATCTTCAGTGCTTTGCACTAAACGCCAGTTAATCAGTAGACATAGTGGCACGGCAAAGTTTTCAGTGCAATGCCTGAAAGGTGGTGGGTGAGACTGCGTTTTGGCGAGCGGGGTGTCCGGGGGTTAGCCTAGTTGACTGGGGCAATTTAACAGTGGGTATACAGAGATAATCAGTTACTTTTTGCTCAGTTACGGAATCACATGAGAAGACGTTTATTCAAATTGGCCGTTAAAGTAAAGAAGGACGGCTGGCAGTTAAGTAATGGTTGTGCGATACCTTCGTAAAACGTAGACAGCGACTGCAGTTCAACTGAAAGCTAATAAGTGTACAGAACATAGGGGCACTTAAACACTTAGTCATATTTGTCAGCTCCAAGTGATATGTGGCATGCGGCAAAAACAGCAGGTGGGCGATAACTCACAGCTTATTCTCGGAGTAATTGAGTCTAACTTTTAATTGTACCTGACCAATTACAGGAATACGATACACGAGTGTGTGTCATGTCTGGCTTACGAATGGAACTTGGTTTATTGCAAACCCAAATAAAACCAAGTTGGCAGCAGGTTTGCACGATGTTGTTAGTGTTCATGAGCGTTTTGAGATGCCTTCATTGAATAAATCGAACAAAAGTACAATTATCTGTCGCCCATTTTCCGCAGCGTCATCAGATAAGTGTTAACTGGTACAACTTCAAATCAGCGGTTACATGCTGACAATTAGGGCGCGCTTTATTGGTTTGCTGGAATTGAGCGCGCCTCAAATCTTTCGGCTGTTCGTAAAGCAACCATGCTGCCCTATAATTGTGTCGTCAATTTACATGTGATTCTCATTTGTGCAGTGAAATCTATGTCTAGATTTTACCTGGATCACTCTCAACCAAATAAAGGGGGAAAAATTAGCATATTCTGAACACCTGGAATGGACTGTTGGGGCACCGTGGAAGAAAGAATTTTCGGAAATTCTGAAGAAAACATACGGACCAAAACCCTTGAAATGATTTGGCATTGATTGCAAAGTTAAACTGCTTGAAATCATGGCATTAACTCAGACAACACTATCTTCTCTGCTCACGACCTAAATATTCATTCCATCTAGACTCGGGCTAACATGGCGATATCTCTGCAAATTCTGTCAACATTTCTGGGGTCGCATTATGTGTAACATAATGCTGAATTTTTTTTCACCACACTTCCTTGTCCAGGAGACTTTCACGGATGCGCATTTTTTGGCTGTGATCTCTATGAGGGACCTAGATTTTCGATACACAACTGTCACTTCCCACGTCTGAAGCTACAAAATAGTATTAAATTATTTTTCCTGAATAGTGCCGCAGCATTTATGATGAGATTGGATAGACAGCGGCCCGCGTGTACTATTGACGCTTTCTGAAACGCCCCTGCTTCACTTGTTTTGTCGAGTGACCTGTGTATTTTGAGACCAAATTTATTAATTTTACGACGGAACTTTTCAACTAGACGGTACAGCAGCGCGTGCAACGCGCAGTCGTAACGACCAATGTGCTCCATGAGTGGAAACCTACGAACCGAAGCCAATGAGAGGTGGTGATTCTGACTAGTGATTCTTGAGTATTATCCTAGTGTTCGAAATAGCAGGCTCACATTCTTTGTTTCAGCCCGATAAGCTCTTGGCTCAAAATCACTACATTGACATCAACTGTCGTCGAAACATCGCATATTGTGTATCAAAATGGCATATTCCGATAACACTCCTAGATTGTTCAGAGTTGTGGCGAAATTGGCCGATTCATCCCACAATCAGGTTTTGAACCTGACAGTAGATAAGAGGTGCACGGAGATCGTAACAAGGCATAGCAAGCACTGCTGTAAAAGCCGTCTCTAAACATGACATGAACCAAAATGCAGACGGGACAAATATAGTTTGGCTTGGCGTGTGAGCTTAAAACGGCCGCGCTTCTTTGTGCTTGCAACAAAGTCATTGTACGTTATACCGATCGATTTCAAACCTTGATACAAGTAGTGCATTCTTCTCAGTAGCATTATCAGTGGGGCACTGCCCTTGTCATGATCTCGAATGAGACATTTCTCTCTTTCCCCCAAATTCACCCGTTACTCTTTTGCATTCATCGCTTGCACTCACTTTTTATGTTTGTGACCATGCTCTTCAAAAATAAATAATAGTAGTAGTAGGGATGACAGAATGGAAAAAACTTCGATAATTGAACAAGATCCGCACATCTCAAAATACACCTGGGATATTTCAGTTAACCCACTCAATGCAACCCAAACGTCCGCCTTGTGCGTAGGTTTCCTAAGTACAAAAGTACGCTTCTTAGAATTGGGTTGCAACCGTGAACCGTGCGCATATGTGACTCAGACTTGCCACAAAATGGCTACAACCCCTCCACAAATGAAAGCCAGGTAAGGTGCAACAGGTAGGCTGGTGAGCTTGAGTGAAGATCGCAGTCATGTATGTATTTGTGACCTGCACTGGTTGTGCAGTTTGCGCTGTGCCGTCAGTCATCAGCCTTCAAAAGTACTTACTCATTGTATATAGACTAATGCCTCCATATATCATTAGTTGCATGGAATTAAAGAATTTTTTAAACTATCATCGACGATTTCGTGGAAGGCACATCTAAAAGGATCATGCCAACTTTCATGGAAAACACACCTGAAGAGAGGACACTAGAACTGGTTTTCGGGATGTATGAAATCTCCTGCCATGGAATTTATGTATCAGCTCAAATTTTCTCCCCATGATGTCGGGGGCGGTCATTTGTGAGCGTTTCACTGTTCTGGTAATGACTGATGCGTAAAATTTACTTTCCAGCTGATAGTATTGTCGGAGATAAATCATTGCTTCTGAACAATTATTCCGGTCGTTCTTTAACGGAATCTTCCCACAATTATATTTGATAGCTCGGAAAAGCCATGGGAGACAATGTAGAAATAATTGCACTTACTGCGGAAGTGCAGAAACTGAGGCATCTTCCGCCGTGAATCTCGTGAATCGAAGGCTGTCCCGCTTTTCTTACAACTTGTAAATATGAGATATGAAATAACCATGACAAGCTTCTACAAGACAACAGCCGTGCGTTATCAAAGTCACTCATTAGCCCGATAACTTAGCCAACTAAATTTATGATTTTTGAACCTTCCAACGTGAATATAGACAGCACGTATGGCCAAATCGGTCAAATGACCTCAGACAATAAAAGGCACAAGTGTGAACAAGCTATTGCCCTACGTTGTTAGTGCTCGCTAGTCGGAACAGTTTTTGCAAAAATTCACGAATGCACGCATGCTTGTCATTCCGTAATCCCAAGTATAGCACAATTGCAGGTCAAAATGATTGACACCACCAGTGTACTCTCCAAATACCACAGCACGTATGAGGACACTAATATAAAATTCACCCGATAGTAAAGACATTGTGTTTTAACTGACAATGCTGGATTTGTTTCATCCTGGCTTGGGAGCAAATCTATTTGCGCTGGTTTCAGTAAGTGGAAACACACCGTGTCGAATGCTCCGTCTACTGTTACAACCACTAGCCAGACGCCGCCCTATCAAACGATTTCGAGCAGCTCTCTGGAGTTTGCATCAGCGTTCAGTACACAGGCTTACAAACTAGGGAGCGGTTGGTTCTGTGTTTGCCGAGCTTCGCATCCGCAAAACAAACGATGTATAATTAGTATGTGGTAGCGCCAAAAGCGGCGATGCGACCACAGTTATCAACCGGTACCCGCTAAAATGTTACAATTTTAATTTGCGCTCAAGAATCATAAGGAAGCCCGTTCATGATTGTCTGCCAGTTTATCCTGGGCGACATTTGGTCCGTGTGATCGCCGACCGGGTTAAGAATTTATTTTTTATCATTATCTTGGGACACAGATGACCTAAAATGCCTAGACCTAGAAACTAAAATTTATTTTCGAGGGTGGCATCGTCATCGGCATAGAGAAAAACACTCATTTCGGAGTGGGACTACTGCATGGTTGCCTACAACGAACTAGTTTTATCGTTCGGTACAACGGCCGTTTTGCCTGCCATACAATATCCACTATTTGGAGTAGCGCTGGTTGATTAGCATACGGTGAAAAATACCCTCTTGGAAAATGTATACGAAAAAAAATAGGAAAGATTAGGCTTACAATATGTTTATTATATTAGATAACGCTAGCAACACTCCGTAAATTAGAATTGCAGTATTACATGCCATACAAGCGCTAACAACGAGATGAAAAGTAACTTTTTTCGTGACCTAGGTGTCCAGTAAGCATTATGCTGTTGGGTTTTGGTTGAGCTCTAGTAAAATTGTTCCTATATTAAACGTACGGGTGTGAATACGAAGCATGCGATCATCTCCTGATTCCAACTCAATAGATGTTAGTTTTCCGCCTTTGAATGAGCAGCAGTTTTGCCTGGACATTCAACTGGTGTATTTGCTACAGAGATTCTGAAGAACATATGGTAATGTTGGGGAATTCTGATCAAAATGAGACGAAGTAAACTGTCAAATGAAATTACACAAACGGCTTATCCGATTATCCTTAAGGCAAGCTACATAGCACAGCCCAAAACATATCCCGAAATTGAATAGCAAAGCACAAGCCTTAAGTGACCTCCTGGTTCCTTTTTTTAAGTTTTAACGTTCTAATTGCTCACAGAGCCCTAGAAATCAAATACAAAGAGGCAGTTTTACGCAACTTTTAAGCTTGTGTATAAAGGGGCACCTACAACGTAGATGTAACTCGGCCCAATAATGCCGACCTAGTGCAAGTCGCGTCTTTGCATTAGATTTTCATAACTTAATTCCACCATTTAGGCCATTTCAATGTGATTGTGCAATCGCATCGATGGACTAAAAATTGAGACTTTTAAGGTCGCTTAATCGGGAGCCCTCAAACACCATGCCACAGGCTGATTCACCCAAGTGAACACTAAAGTCTCGACGATAATGTACAAAGAAAGAAACCCTTCCGTTTTCCCCCTAAAATCATCCGCAATAGTTCTTCGTCAACTCAGTGCAGTTTGCTATCATTTGCCCAAGCCAAAATGCAACAATCAAAAAAAACAAAATGCACGTGGTCGAAACGTCTGTGTTCTTTTCACGTATTTGTCCACGCACCTGCAAACGTTTAGGCGCTGTGTGTTACTAAATGAAATTCGCACATTAAAAGTTGCTTCACAGTTGTCCGGCCCATGGTTGTTCAGTCAGTTACCGCAAGCAGTCTCAATGCTGAGTTGCAGCACGACAAAACAATCTGCAATGTACTGCATATCATAAAACATGGGCTGAGTTCTTGTGGTATTTGTTAATACATTTCGCTGGACGCTAAACATTGTTGATTATTGCTGCCTGAATTTTTGGCATGGCCTGACAATGAAAAAATCTAATCTGAGGCCTGCCATATGAGAAGCACAATTAACCAGCGCGCAAAGTTCACAAAAAAACCGAATATTTTGATAGATTTTGCTTCACTTTATTCCGAATTTGTTTCGGACCTACCAATCTGCATTCATTTCTGACATGAGGCATTACACAACGGCTCTCAATTTTGTTCCATGTGTTGGTGACTTCAGCTTCTTAATCATCTCTGTACCAATTATATTCGCTGTGAATTTGGGCATTGAATCTTGACCCAAATGTCTTCGTTTTGTGTTAATTTGCCTACCTTTTCGGAAAACAAATTTTCGCGGCATGTTATTGTGAAAACCCATGCATTCGAAAATCTGCTGTGATGCTGCACTTTAAACCAGGATGATAAACCCTGAGAAATTAAACGATGACATCGAAGATTTTCTGGAGTAGATGTGGCTACATTCTCACTGTGTTTCAGTGTGCCCGGATAATCCGATATCTGATCAGGTTGTCAATGATTGGTAATTGACTTTTCACCATAGCAACCGATCAATGTGCTCCTCAGATTAAATCTGACTGGATGATATTGTCAAACCTGTACGAAATAAAACTCAGCTTCAGAAACAAAGCCACAATTTGGCAAAATCTGACAATGTGGTTCATTTTGGTCACATTTTCTGGTTGTTTCCTGACCCGAATTACATCACATCCGTGAGTAATTCCTGGTACATCAAATAAGCTCTTTAGAATTTCGGACCATACGGATAAACTCGAACGCAATGAGCGGGCAATGTTCAGAATCCCATTGTATCCTTGGGGTTCGGTAAGTATCGTAACGTTTCACATGGTTCAAATTTTTAGGCGCAATATTTATGCACAATCACGATTGAGCAGACTGTGTTTCGCATGTTGCTTGATACCGGTTCACCATCATTATGGGTACCTTCGGATCGCGTGGATAGAAACCTGTGGGTTGGCAAACGTCTACTGAATATGGCACAGGCACCTTCGCTTCTGGTCGGCAGAGATATCTTCTACCAGCGTTACGGGGCTGGCAATGTGGGTGGAGTGAAAGCAACCGTTCACATGAATGTAGGTCTGTCGCATTGAATACTCCATAAATATTCTAGTTTGGTGGTATGCTTATTGGAAACGTACCGTTCGGCTTGGTGATGGCTGGTGATGAAAACGTGTATGATAATCCCTTTGACGGAATTATCGGATTAGGGCGGCGGTCGGTGATTCCAGAAAACACTCATCCTCTTTTTCATTCTTTGCATCAACAAGGATTGATGAGTCGAAAATTTGGCTTCTATTTTCAGCAGTAAGTTGGACATCTTCCACAGTCAAAACCATTCGTTACCGATAAAATGTTGACAGATATGTGGTACAGATATGTGTGAATGAAAACAGTGTCTTCAAAATTTCGAAATGTTCACAACCAAATTTTGCTATTATCTTCTGCAGTGGCGGCGCCACATTCGTGATGGGCGACAATCTCGAACAACTCATTACTGATCCTGTGACCTACATAAATGTCGCGGAGGGACCTTATTGGGAAACGAGGGTTAACTGGTAAGCAGGAGACATTTCCGAGTCACTTATATCAGCTGCCTGGGTGCGGAAATTACCTCCTAACTTTTGCATATCTTATAGGATATTCATTGATGATTCGGGATTTTGCACGGAAGACCATAGGATGCTTTTGGATACTGGCACAAACACAATCGATCTGCCTGGAGATATTCACATGGCGATCAACAATGTTCTGGGTATCTGGAGGACAATGCACCACGTTTACGTGTTCGACTGTGAAAGGCTGCCTGACCTTCCTCCGATTACATTCCAAATACAAGGGAAAATGCTCCAAATCATGCCGAAACAGTACACAAAACAGGTAGATAATCTCTTTTACACATGCGATCAACTGATTGTACATTGAACGGTGACGCTATGCGACATACCCGACTTTAAATTTACAAGTGCATGAGGTTAATCACCGGCAGATCCGTTGAGAGTAGGACTCGTGTGAAAGACAAAAAATCATATCTACCTGAATCAAGCCTGGGTAATAAAAGTGATCCTATATCCTCCGTGCCTAATGTGATCACAAAGATTCTTTTTTAAATTTCAAACGCTGCTTCTGAGCTACGGTTTTTTCATCAGTCTAAGCTGGCGATGTGTTTCTAGAGATTATAAAACTCAAAACATGAACAACTGGACGCGAAGAACAACTGATTCAGTTAAATTGCAGCCAGAAAAGTGAGTTTTCAAAGGCAAAATAAATTAGCGATTGCAACAGGCACCAATTGATTAGCCTTCCCACGAGAATTTGTGAACACAGTTTAGGTGTAAAAAAATGGTGCGATATGGGGCCCAAAATTTTTCTTCATTTAGTTAAACAGATCCAGTTATTTCGAGAATAAATTAGTCTGTCTAAAATGGCCAGGTGTGCCCTGGTCCAACCATTGCTTTTCTTCAATTTTGAGCATTTGGTTCAGTGGACTAATTTTTTCTCTTTACAAAGCAGTCAACACCTAAGAGAAAATAGTTGATAACCAAATTGTTCATTATAAGATTATTTTTTTAAAAATTAAATAGATAGCTAATGTTAACGATTATCGTTTAATGTTATATGTCGTTTATGTTTTTCGTACGTTTCTACCATTTTTAATTTATTATTGTATATTATATATATATATAAATTGTTGCATATGTGTCTACGTCAGTGAAATAACCTGAGCAGAAAGCAGATCTGTTATTGTTGATGTTACTTAATTTGTTGGACAATGTTTCCACAGACAACCACCAATGGAGTTACGACGTGTTGCACTCGTTTGCGAAACACCACTCACAACTGCCCTGTGGGTATCATACTGGGAATGTCATTCCTACATTCATTTCAACTGATCTTCGACGACCACGCGGGTACCGTTGGATTTTCCGCGCGTCCCGGAAGATCGTTCATTTCTTAAATATGTTAAAACACAACATAACTATAGCGCAGTAATGAAAAGCGACTTGAGCAACACAAATATTATTCGTGCGTACTGCAATTTGTTTTCGTTACGATTCAGGAGGGAAAAATTAAACTATACAGACTGTTTCCACTGAGACGATCCAAATTCTCTCTTAGTTAAAGTTTCCTAATTTCGGTTGTATTGTGCACACAGATTTTATTTGACGTCCAGATAAGAACAATGCATCTGTTCTAGATAACCATGAGTACAAACTGCGATTCCCGAAGGTTCCTGTTTGGCACTAATGTTTGATCATTTGAAAGTAGTGCGCTTGGAGAACGAGACCAAAGCGGGAGCCACCAAGCTTCCGATGCTATACATTATCCATCAACCTTTAGCTCGTGTTGCTTCCAACTTTCTCCTTCACTTATACTTAACAGCGGCCGTCATGTCACTACGTGCTTTTTGCATTTGCTGATGTGCTCAAAACGGAAGGCAACTAAAATCACCTTTATTAGGATATTCATCCATTTGGGGTATGCCAGGCAAACAGCGGACCCTAAGTGAGCTTTGTCAGTTGAATCCAAACAATGAAGTGGAAAAGTGCTATTCGGAGGCAACAAATGATGATGGCGCTGCCGCGTAATCCTTAGGAGCATAAAAAACAGATTTGTTTTTTGAAAAAGTTTCTCAATCTCCTCAACTGGTCTTTAATGAACCGGGGTGTAATTCATTTGGAAAATATGAATCCATTTGTGCACAAAATGCTATTTAGTACTAATCTCAAATTGCCAACGTAAATCGGTGCTAAATCCCATCTTTGTGTCATCTGTAACATAAGGCACTAAAATAAACCACAATTTACCAGCCAATGAAAGAAGCGCTGATAGTTCGGCGATGTTCCGAAGTCACAAGTCAAGAAGACTTTATCTTATACCAATCGCTGTCCATAAATTAAAGCTGCGGAAAACGCATCAGTTTCAATAAAATTTCCCATTGTTTTGATTCAGAATACTGTCCACGGTCGGTTAATATAGAACGAATTTCTGAGGATAAGTAGAGGGAAAACGGGAGCCACCAAAAACAAAGTACCACGTTCGTTTGTGGATAACAGTCTTATATACAGTATTCAATTTTAGCCCATCTGAAAGGCATTGAGGGTAGATAGCTACGAGCATCTGAAACTATTAAAGAAAAAAATCACCGCCAAATTATGTACATGAAAACACTGAAGTCGAACTAACGATATCGGTTGATGCTGGCCTGCTGATCGACGCCGTAGACCTCAGGCTGAGGACTGTCACCAGAAAAACGAATAAAGTACACCTAAAAAGGAAATATTAAACGGCATTGTATGGGCGTCATAAGGAGAATGGACGCCTAAAACGCATTCTTGGAATTGCTGTTAAATAGAAAAACACAAAAATATATCAACTAAAGAGCTGCTTGCATCGAGTGACCCTGAAATAACCTGTCTCCAACAAGCAAAGCTACATAAGGATCGCTTCAAGTGGAATGAATTACGCCGCAACTCCACGGGGTCATGCCCACAGTCTATTCCGAAACAGTGTATGCCCGAGAAAAGGTAGCAAGTGGGCCAAACACATAAGTGCCAAATACTATAGAACTGACCGCGCGCTAGCGTAACAAAAATCGATTTCAACCCGACAAAATTGTTACATTGAGTGCAATCCAATCTACTAACTTTACATGACCAAATAACTAATAGAAATTCAAGCACAAAACCGCACAATTCTGTTAGAGAGAATCAACACAACGGAAAGCAAGGATGAAAATACCCGTTAAGCTTCAAAGCAAATAAAACACGTGAAAACTAAGTCGGAGTAACAGATAAATACGGAACAAATATTTTTGTCAAACAATTCAGGTTATTCAATTGACCAGTAAATTTCTACACAAGACAGAAACGGTAAAGTGGCTGGTGGAAACACAGATAGTCAACCGCAGAAAATAAACGTTTTTGAAGGACCGTATAAACGACGAGACAGCTGACGGAAGACTGAAGCGAAATTGATGCATCAATGACCAATTGATGCAAAGGAGCATTATATAAAAAATCGAGGCACATAGAAAAACATGACTCCGGTTCCGCAGACTAAAACGAAGAAGCAAATAACATATGGCTACACATCCGTTATCAGCCGTCCAGTCCACATGGTGTACACTAACTGTGCCCTAAAACCCACTGAAAACTACTTGAGATTATGACAACTGCCCGCTGGTTAGCTTGCTTCCCGCGTAATTGTTATCTCCGTCTGATTTGCTCGGCCGCATTTGCCGTTTACCCCGCAGTGTTGACCGCCAGTCCGATTGAATTGCAAGGCCAGTCACCGACCTGCTGACGCATGTTCCTCGTCTTCTCTGATACAGTTCGTCGTGATTTTCGTATGTTTGGACCATCAAGGGGTATCACGGGATAGGATCCGGAATGTGAAACCGCAACCCACAACACCCAGCCGGAATTCTGTGCTCCGCATTGCTGCACGCTGCTAATGGCAGTCCTCTGTGCCAGTCAGTAATACGCATGTGCACATGGTGGCGCCAGCAACGTAGGAAGCGACATTTCTTGACAAAGATGGGTATCAGAACCCCAGAAAAACAATATCAGCAAAACGGGAACACATTCGTGGGGCATTTAACCGCGCATGTTGACAAAATGCTAACGTCCTCTACTTGTTCTATTCTGGGATCAACCCAACCGCTTTCTAACCGATATTTGCACACTGTTGACATGGATGGTAAGCAAAAATTCGATTTGGTATTCGTGATTTTATACCATCCTATAATTTAATCATATTATTGGGAGAATACGGTAGCCAAGGCGATCGTAGTCCTCGAACAGATGGTTTCATCTCAAATGGGACACATAACAAATATGAAAATTTCGGGTGTTAAACTCATCATCCATAAAAATCGAGCCATGCTTGAATAATTTTCGTCCAATAATAGATGCACCTAATGTCCGCAAATAGATGGTCATGATACTATCTTTGAATAGGGACTATCATATGATTAGTGTGCATAAGTTTCGAATCATGGTCATCAGCCAGCAACCACGGAGTTCATTTAATGATTTTGTTAATGAGTAAGCGTAAATGTAATCTACATTTAAGGGACGAGACAGCTGACGGAAGACTGAAGCGAAATTGATGCATCAATGACCAATTGATGCAAAGGAGCATTATATAAAAAATCGAGGCACATAGAAAAACATGACTCCGGTTCCGCAGACTAAAACGAAGAAGCAAATAACATATGGCTACACATCCGTTATCAGCCGTCCAGTCCACATGGTGTACACTAACTGTGCCCTAAAACCCACTGAAAACTACTTGAGATTATGACAACTGCCCGCTGGTTAGCTTGCTTCCCGCGTAATTGTTATCTCCGTCTGATTTGCTCGGCCGCATTTGCCGTTTACCCCGCAGTGTTGACCGCCAGTCCGATTGAATTGCAAGGCCAGTCACCGACCTGCTGACGCATGTTCCTCGTCTTCTCTGATACAGTTCGTCGTGATTTTCGTATGTTTGGACCATCAAGGGGTATCACGGGATAGGATCCGGAATGTGAAACCGCAACCCACAACACCCAGCCGGAATTCTGTGCTCCGCATTGCTGCACGCTGCTAATGGACTAATTGCAGTCCTCTGTGCCAGTCAGTGGTGCGCATGTGCACATGGTGACGTCAGCAACGTAAGAAGCGACATCTCTTGACAAAGATGAGCATCAGAACCTCAGAAAAACAATATCAGCAAAACGGGATCACATTCGTGAGGCATTTAACCGCGCATGTTGACAAAATGCTACCGTCTTCTACTTGCTCTATTCTGGGATCAACCCAACCGCTCTCTAACAGATATTTGCACATTGTTGACATAGATGATATGTAAACATTACATTTGGTATTCGTAAATGTATACCATCCTATAATTATATCACCCTATTGGGAGAATACGGTAGCCAAGGCGGTCGTAGTCCTCGAACAGATGGTTTCATCTCAAATGGGACACATTACAAATATGAAAATTTCGGGTGTTAAACTCATCATCCATAAAATCACTGACAGTGACGCAGTAGTGATGCATAGCGGCGCCTAACTGCGGAAACAAATAATAGACAAGTTCGAACTGCATAAATGTAACGAAATCAGAGCTATGGGGATTCGATGCATTTGCTCTCCGCAACGGTGATGTACATCAAAGTGTTGAACGTTTGGACAGCAAAACTCAGATGATTATATAAGGGTGAAATCCAGGTGTGAAGATGGGCCTGAATGTCGGCTGAGTAGCGTCAGCATCTATAACGAATCTACAGGTATCATTATTCGACGGCAGAGTTTATTTCAATGTGACATGAAATTCGCTTCAGCCGAATGTGCGAGTTGGCCTAGATCATAGTTTCATAAAGTTTCCTTGCCCCAGCTATTGGCACGCTCTCTGACGATCATTCTAGAGTTTCTGTTCCACACGAGCAAGTCCGTCATGCGGCAGTCTTGTTATGTGAAATATACCTTGAATTTGCCACATACTGTATTTTACAAATATTAATATTAGTCTTTTAAAACTCTATTTAGGTAAATGTGGTTCAAATTGAGTTCATCGCGAAATTGACGAGACTTGTTTAATGCATTTTCTGTCATAATTTGGTGAACGTCCGCCTTCTTGATTTACAGGATATTTTTCTCCATGGTTCAGTTAGCGAAATTAATATGCCTAATTATGTTAGTTTTGTACGGTTTGGAGGAATCCAAGGTACAACAAGTGTCCGTTTTCCAGTTGAAATATGATGAACACGTTTTTGATACACGTTTGATAAAGGCTTGTAAATGAACTTGAACGTTCATGTTTCGCGTGCACATACCGTGGTCCCTGAACGTCATGAAGTGATACATTTAGTGATTGAAACCAGTTTAATGAATTGCCTTATGAAAGGACTAGCATTTTGCAAAACCAAATTATCAGTTATCACGGTAAAGATACCTATTCTTGATTTAGGACGCGATTGATCTGACCCAAAAAACGCATGGGGTTAATTTCAAAATAGCTTAATTTAAATGAAAATATAGCACTGCTTGAATTGACAAAAACGTCACTGACAATTTTCTAAGTAAATGTCGCTTCACAGACTCAGACATTTAAAAAATATTTACCACAGAAACCTCTGCCACTTCTGGTGCTGGTAACTGCGTATAAGACCGCCCCCTAAGTCCATATTCACCCATTGGGGTTCCGAATAATTTTCGATTGCTTTGTAAGTAATGTTTTACATTCCGTTCGTTCCCAATCAACTTAACGGTTTGGTGTGATAACCGTTTTGACACCAGGTAAGCATCTGTTGGTGAGCCGAATTTGACCTAGGTGTATTTTGTATCAATGTGTTTCGGGGACATTTAACCTCTCGAAATTCGGTGTCACTATTTTTCTCTTGACGTAGCTGGATGCTGTCAGACGTGCTTGCCTAATGTTACGTCATCCATCTGCTCGATCGAGCCATGCTTGAATAATTTGCGTCCAATAATAGATGCACCTAATGTCCGCAATTGATGGAAACCAATCACAGGAACAAAATTCTACTAAACTAGCCACCTATCTCTAATCTAGATGCTTCTGTGTGGTCATGATACTATCTTTGAGTAGGCTGATCCATATCTATTATATAAACGAATGCCAGTGGGACTTCATATGATTAGTGTGTATAAGTTTCAAATCATGGTCAGCACCTAGAAAATACGGAGTTCATTTAATTATTTTGTTCATTAGTAAGCGTAAATGTAATCTACATTTAAGGACGTTTATTGATGCAATGCAAAGGCAGAAAAGTGAGTTACGTTATGTATCGGTCTTCTTTTAGTTGACAACCTCACCGGACCTCCGTCTCAGCGCTGAAAGAATAACACAGGTTTTGCTGCAAACTGATTGTGGAGAGATGATGTGCCATATGCAGACTGTCCAATTGAAAATATAAGGCTCTGCATTGTCACGGCGGAAAGTCTCACTGGACACTTTGTAATGACGATTTCACCGCCATTCTAATTAGTGCAAAGACTTTGTATATTACCTCTGTCGAAGATGGTCAAATATTTGAGCAAAATAAACAAACGGAGCTGTGAATGGGGCCCCTGAGCTGGGGGTTATGGATTTCCCTTTTTGACCCTCCAAACGCAGGAGTCAATGGGACAACTTCAAGGAGCTCGTTACACGGTTTTAGAATATCGCCATGTTTATTAGTCAAACGTTTCGCATAACACAACACCCGCTTCTTAAACGGCTTCAGGTCAAACCACTTTGGTCTCGTTTCCGCGTACCCTCCTTCAAGTTTTATTTCGAGGGCTTGTCGAGATAAGGACAGAGTATTTCATAATACACAGCATAAGAAATCCATGGTCCCGTCAGATATTTCACTAAACGGACCGTCCTTGAAATGATCCACAGACATCATGAAGCAGACGAATTTGTGGCAAGCCTTAAAGTAATTCTGTAGCGCGCCACGCACGAGATACATACGCGTTTAGATATATCCGTTAGAGTTAAATACGAATTCTTGATCACGGAATGCATAAGTGGATTGCTTGGTAATAACAGTTATTCCTGCATTGGATTTTGCTGATGTGTGTGGCCATTTATATGCTGCCATTGGTGAGTTTGCAGCCATTATTTTCCCCTGGCAGCAACTGCGAAAATCGCATGCCACATATTGTCCCATCCCGCAGATGTTACGGAATTCTTTGCCCGCCGAATAATCACAAATACATCCGAAGTATTTTCAACGAAAGGAGAGCGATGAGGAAGGATAGACGTAAGTTGAAATCGAACTCTGCAATGACGTGAGTTAAGTGGGCTTCTTTCTTCACCCTTTCTCAGCCTTTTAGCTTTCGTGAATTACAGTTTTAGCAAATGCTTCTAATATATGCATGGTGGCGGTCTGTTTGGCACTAAATGAGTTTGGTGAGAAGTTTA
Organism: Opisthorchis viverrini; assembly: GCF_000715545.1. Taxonomy (NCBI): domain Eukaryota; kingdom Metazoa; phylum Platyhelminthes; class Trematoda; order Opisthorchiida; family Opisthorchiidae; genus Opisthorchis; species Opisthorchis viverrini. Next base: position 581,754 of record NW_008751935.1, read on the forward strand.
GTCCACCAGACTGGGCTCAGAATCTGATAGTTGCCCTGAAGTACGTGATGTGGATATTGTCAACATGGTTGGGAGTTTCTGTTTCGGGTATCAACCCAGAGAGAGTGCCCCGGAGGACCCGCTCACATAGGATGAAACCACTGATGTCGTTGGACGACGAATGTGCATGTGGAACACTCTCCAGAATTCTGTCACTTGAGACTCACTTTTTTCGATGGCATGGCCGTCGGCCGTGAGCTTAGAGCCTATCCGCCTTATTATTGCAACTGTTGGCGAAATGAGGAACGGCGGATCCAGGAGCTTGGGATGCGAACGAAAATCTATCTATACCAACGGGTTATCAAATACATGAAACGAAGAACAAACTGGGTTGCAAACGTTCACACGTATCTTGCACTATTCCCTGACTACCAAATTTTCTCTCGACGGTTGTAAGAATATCCCAGCTAGCGATTGTGATACCTCGCTTGTCTCATCTTGTCAAGTTTTCCTTTGTAAATGAATAGTTCACGAATGACAACCAAGCACAAAGGATATGGCAATGACCAAACACTCAGGCACGAAGATTTACGGCCAATTAACCACACGGTATTTCCCATAATACGTAATAACTACGACCAGATTGGTTTAATGGATTCTCATTCGCCATAAACGAAGCACCGGTTTTGCGATAGGTAAAGGCAGAATGCTACCGTCCTAAATAACCTCGAGTATAAACTGCTATTTAAGCGATTCACACAGAGTTCTGCTTGGTAAGGTTGCGACCTGCTAGCACGGATGGTTTCCATCAATTTCAAATTTCGTATTCGAAAACACTTACTGATGTCCAGAAGTACACTTTCATTTTGCATATAAGTTTTACTGGTTCCACGTAATGGGTCCAGAAATTCGGCTGGATTGTTGAGCTTTACGAGGATTCAAAATCAGGTCAGTCCAGACGTCAGTTTATCAGACCAAAAATGTTTGAGATGCGACCACGGGACGCTTCATCAATCGGTAACTATAGAGTGGTGAGTAGGAATTCGTATATCCAGTAGCTCTACACCAACACGATCAAACACAGTCCGTTTCTACAGTGCTCATGATTACCATAAACACGTCGTGGGTTACCTGTATCCGAGTACAGAAGAAATCGTTTTGGAGATAACACAAGGCCAGATAGGTTTGGGTCATTTGAAAGTGGTGCGCGTGCAGAAGAAGACTAATGCGGGCCCTGCCAAGAAATAGCTTCTATACATTATCTATTAATTTTTAGCTTGTGTTCTGATGGTTACAAGAAAGCTCACTATGACACACGTCAATTGTAGTTGATAAAAGACCAACCTGTGACTGAGACTTCATGTTAAGTATGCACAAAATGTAGACCAGGTATTAGGTTTCAGAAACGATAATGACATTGCAGCTTTTTCTATATTTGTCGGAGTTTGATGGCTGAAACTGACTCTCTGCACAATGAAAAAAACTGAAATGTACACTAGTAGGATTTGGGCTGTTTATTGCTACAAGAGTCTTTCTCCCATCTTTCATTGTGTAACGCCCGTTTCGGAATATAATCACTACACATTGCAATCGAGAGTGCACAAATCATACTGTTTAGCTGGAATTGCATTATATCAGGTTACCAAGTGCCTATGAACGTCCCTCTGAGTCCACACACAATGGTGTATCCACTCGTAAAATATTTGGGGATTTTAAGTTGTAGGCTACCCTTACTTGAGTGAAAAGGGCAATTTTACTTAAAGTAACCTGCAGCAGAATCATAATTTTTGTATGGTCAAAAAAGAGTAGCAGTTGATTGAGATTTTCGGACACCTTTCCGTCAACAATTATGGTTCGCCTGGCTGCCAACCATTCGGTTTGATTGTGCATACAGGTGGCCGTAAGATCAACGTCCGCGTTTTGCCTTTGCTGTTGTATTCGAGATGGAACGCAATCAAAAGCACCTTTATGAAATTAGGATATGCATCCACTTTGACATTCAGAGAAACGATAGATTGGCACTTTTGACCACATCGAGTGAGCTGATCTTGAGTGAGACAAATAGTAGGGCGCCGAGTGGGCTTTCTCAGTTGAGTTCAAAAGATGAAGTGCTAGAGTGCTGCTCGGAGGCAATAAATGATGATGGCGCTGCCGCGATACCCTTGGAGACATAAAAAGTGAAATGAAAATTTCTCAACCCTCCTCAAGTGGTCTTTAATGCACTTAGGTCAGATTTGATTTGCAATTTACGAATATATTTGTGCACCAAATGCTTTTGTTATCGCCCATTATTCGCCAGCATAAACCGGCCGAAATCAAAAGTTTGAGTGTAGTACCTGTTTCATGAGGTGTTAAAAGTAAATCACCGCGGATATGTACTAAGCCGCAATTTTGTGTTTATAGTGAAGGCCTTTCCAGATCCCAATTCAACTTTGAAGCTCGTGATCCTACAAAAAGCGCCGAAATTTCATAGACGATTGGAAGTCTTACATCAAGAAGGTTGCACCGTATCCCAGTCGCTGAATATAAATGAAGGCTGCAAAAAACACATCAGTTTTAACAAAATTTCCTATGGTTTCGCTCTTTTGACTCAGATAACTGTCCACGAGCGGTTTATATGGACCAAACTCTAACGAACAGAACAAAGTAAAAAGGAGCTCCCAAAAATAATGTACCACTTTTGTTTGTGGATACAATACAGTTTACAACAGTCTTGTATACAGTATTTAATTTTTCACGGGGTTTGAAAGCAGTGGTGGTATATAGCTTCAAGCACCTGAAACTTTAAAAAGAAAAATTCACCACCAAATAATTGACAATAAATTAATGAAGTCGAAATAACGATATCGGTTGAAGTTGGAATGCTGATCGACGCCGTAGACTTCAGTCGATCCAAAGGAACTGCGAGCGAACTGAGGACTATCACCCGGATAATACATAACTAACAAGTAAACAACGGAAAAATAAACGACACCCCCCGAACACAATAATAGGGATGACTGCATAGCACGATAATTAAGAGGCATTCTTAAGAGTGCTTTGAATAGAAAAATACAAAACGAGGTCTACTGGAAAGCAACCCATATGAATCAATCCCTAAATAACCACAATAAACATCCTGTACACCACGGGCCATGCGTCAGCAGGACACGATTGACGTAGAAAAATCTACGCCACAACGCAACGGCGTCATAAGGTAGTTGAAAGACCTGCTCACTGTCCGTTCCGAAACAGGGAGCGAACCGGTAACACACCTAAGTGCCCAAAACGTCAGAACTGAGGGCTCGCTAATTGCAACAATCGAAAAATTAACGGCGTCCAAACCTATAATATGCACATGGGGTTCAATCTATCTTATTAACTATATGTAACTAAACAACTAATAGAATTCAAGAAAGAAACCACCCAGTTACTTTAGGAAGAACGGTGGAAGCTGACAGCAAGCGTCAAAATACCTGACCGATTAAATTCGAATGAAGTTTTCGTCCAAATGCACCAGTAAACTCCAAAACGAAATAGAAACGGTAAAATGATCCTCGCAAAACACATACCATCCTGATCTCCTGAACCGGCCAAGTTGTTTCGGTACGCAAAACGATTGCAATCCTCAAACCGATGGTTTTATTTCAAATGTGACGCATTTGAAATCTTAAAAGTTCGGTGTTAATCACATCATCCACAGGATGACTGATAATGATGCAGTAGTGATGCATAGCAGTGCCCAAGCGCAACAACAAATGATAGATTCAATGGGAAGGTAAAAAGTAACAAGAAGAGAGCGCTGTGGATTTGGTGCATTTGCTTTTCATAACAATGATCAACAATAAGGTTTTCAACGTTTGGACAGAAAAACACAGACATTCATTACTGGGAAAATACTGAGCAAAACTTCCTTGAGGTTCCGTGCTTGGAACCGCAGCATGGGTGATTCAGGCTGGCAGCATGGCAAGGGAAACTTGGAGTAAAATATTGTACATAGGCTCACTGCGCTTGTCAAACTGAGAGTGCGCCTCCTATACAGTGGGGTCACTATTGGGACTGACTATCGTCCGTCAACTTTTGAGCAATGGCGACTACATAAACCAGCGGGGGCTCGTCATTCCGTAATATTTATGGTAGCAAAAACCAAAACATATACTTCCACTAACCAAACAACTTAAAAGAACCCACTTGTCCGTAGCGCGCTAGTGCGTTCAGAGCTGCTCTGCGGCGCGAGCTGCTCGAACCAACGAAAAGCTCGTAGTTGGTTACACCCAGATACGCATTACGTGTTCATTGCAGCAAGATTCACCACCCGAAAGCCTAAAATCGGGATGTGAATAGGGGCCTGAATATCGGATGAGGAGCGTCAGCGCATAAAACGAACGTTCTTGTGCCATTATTCGAAGGCAGCGTTTGTATGTGCATACAATTATCTAGGTTACGCTCACAAGTTCCTAGAGAGACTTTCGGGATACAAAGTTTAGTTTTGTCAGTCAAGGAACTTGTTTTTGAACTGGTCTAACAAGCAAGATGTGCAGCAAGGAATAATCTCTTTTGGTAAATACTATCGAATGATGCAAGCGCTGTGCGGCCTGCAATTCAGAAAAACCTGAAACTACCGCTAGATTGTTCGGGCACGCAATTTCGGTGAAGGTTTTTTTTCCGCTGTTCCCTAACAAGAAACGCACAATACGCAGTTTGAATACAAATCACCTTATTCGCTTCCACGTTAAGACCCCGATCCGCCAAATGGTCTTAAGACTTGATAACCGCCGATAAACGGCCAGTTTAACCGAGTTGAATGTTCTCTTTATTTTAGTACAGTGGTTGGTCAGAAACGAGACTGCAGCTGAGCTTAAACTGACACGGTTATTAGTAGTGCACGACTGTCAAGCTGCAAAAGTTACGTCTCTCCCACAGTGAGATTTCGCCAAAATTTTCAATGGGTAGAAGCACAATTCCACTACAACCATAGAAGGGAAAGTATATTACAGAGATACTCTTCATATTTTCAAGTCCCAATTTAACCGTTCATGGCGCCTCAAATCGCATCCGGTGATGTCACCCGAGGCATAATCCAATTCCCCCACAGCACCCACTCCGTCCACTTGGTAAGAAGCTATCCCACAGAAGAAAATAAAATGTCAGTTATGATGAGCAGCGTGGGACTAACTCAATATCTGTTTTAGAGATGAAGACGAAAGCCTTCCGTCTTCCTTTACTCCATAAATGTTCAAATACAGGAGACTACCGGAACTAGGCGCATCGCCCGGACGGCCGTTAATTCCGATAGAGTGTATTAGTCATGTGCGCAGTAGGCTCCCCGATGCGATCACGTATATTATACTATGGATTGAAGCCGAACGATGAGCCAGGCTTTCGCCTACTTAATGGGCCCCCTAAAAAAGCGAAACTGCTTTTTGCCAAGACAACTCAATGACGCCATGGCGCTCCCAGAATTGTAAGCACCAGCTATGCTTCCACCGCTGATCTGGCAGTATTTCTTCCTTATTGCACTACCGAATGGGGGCAGAAAACCCTCCATACACCAAACATGCTATTTGTAAGTAGCTGCAGCCGAAAGTGTGAGTAGGCCTCGATTATGGTGTGCATAAAGTTTACTTCGCCCAAATGTTGGCATACTTTACGACGATCATTACAGAGTTGCACGTTTGTCATGCGGCAGTTTTGTGAGGCAGAATGATAAATATATATATTGAATTTGCCCCCCACTATATCTTACTTATAATAATATTAGAATTCGAAACTTTATTTAGAATAATCGGGATTCAAATAACCGCGTCGCGAGCTTTATCAAACTTGCATGATGTATTCTCCGTCAGAATGTAGTAATAACCCATTTTCAAAGTTCAAATCATTCTTATCCATGATTCATGTGAGCAAACAGAATGTGCCTCATTATATTAGTTTTACACGGTTCGGAAAGATCCAAGAAACAGCAAATGTCCATTTTTCAGTGTAAATCTGACAAAAACGTGTTTATTCGGGAAAATACGATTACGGAATTTCGACACACGCTTGTAAAATAAATCGAACATTCCAGTTTAGCAAAGACATGCCGAGATCCTGGAACGTTAGGAAGTGATTTATTGATTAAAAGCGGTTGAGCGACTTGTGTGATTATTTAATTGGCATCCTTACAGAACCGGTTATTAGAAATACGAAAATGCGGTCGTGGTAAAGATACTTGTTCCCATTTCAGGACGCGATCGATCTGGATGGATAAATCTCCAGGGTCATTTCAAGAATTTTCATTATGATGAAAATATAAAATTCCCCACATTGAAAAAACGCGCCACTGACGTTAGTTACTGGGTAAATCTCACTTCACAGACCCAAGCAAATTGTTTTAAACCGTTAGGATTCTAAATATTTTTCGGCAGCCTTGTGGGTGATCTCTCACATCTCGTTCGTTCCCATTCAGACTGGTGGTTTTCGAAGTTTACTGTCTGGTCACCAGGTAAACATCATTTGGTGAGGCGAACTTGACCCAAATGTATTTTGCGTCACTGTGTAGTGGGGAAATTTATCGCACTGATACTGAGTAAGTCCTCCCAAACTTCGGTATCCCAATTTTTCTTTGGATTTGGTCGGAAATATTCAAATGCACGTGCCTAATGTAACGGTACTCAACTGCTTGATCGATCCATGTTTGAATAATTTTTATAAATTAATAGATGCACTTATGTGCAAACAAAACTTCAGTAAACCAGCCGTACACCTCCACTCTGCATGCTTTCTTTGAGTAGAATGAGACCTACCATTTGAGTCATCTGCTTGACCATGTTTGAATAATTTTTATAAATTAATAGATGCACTTATGTGCAAACAAAACTTCAGTAAACCAGCCGTACACCTCCACTCCACTCGCTTTCTTTGAGTAGAATGAGACCTACTACTTGAGTCATATTTATTACACAAAAGATTGCCGAGGGGTCATCATATGATTAGCGTGTACAAAAGGGGACCTAAATTGCTGAACACAACTTGGCGTGTGCGGGAGAACGACTTACATTGCCAAGTCACAATTTGCACTGTGTAATTGTCTCCACTGACTGCCCGCTCGTGTTGATTCAGTATCACTGAAGTCTATAGTATCATCAAAATTGTCCCATTGGAGTTCTGTTATTTCAACCCAATCAAGCAACGTCATATGTTTTTCTGTCCATTTCTCAGCTGAAACTCTGACATCGACTTTCCCAGAGGTAACCCTGCCTTTGAGTGCACATAAGAACGCGGACCGTATTGTCACGGATTGTTGGACGCACTATCTTCAATTGAAGCTTCCATTCGTCTTCAAATAGCCTTGTCTGTACCCGTTGTGCAACAGATTTAGAAAGGTGCACTACACGCTTCCTTAAAATACTGTCCCATATTTGAATTTATCTTGCTATTCGACAAACTGGAAGGAAGTTTTCGATTCAGACAATCGTTGGGACGATTTGACTGCATGCAAGTGGTAGACTGCATCTCAAAAAGGCTCTCGCGAGAATAAATGTGATACCCAGCGAACTTTCAGCAGCCACATACAAATGCTCAAAAAATTCCGTTCTCCCAAATATGCTCAAATTGCTTGGGAAATGTATCTCTTTCAAACGATGTTGTGGGCTTTTACAGCCAATATCGACTTTAGCATTCACCACTATATAGAGTATAAAACGGAGAAAAAGCTGGCACTCAGGTCAAACCCGAATTTTTTTGTTTGGTACTGAGGGCGCCGTGAGGTGTCAGTTAACCCCTTTGGCGGCTGCCTCTTGTATTTCACACGCAAAACACACGACAATAAACATAGTTATTTTGGTTAAGTGCTAGTGACATTTTCGCTAATGTTCTGTTTGTTTCGTTCAACCACAACTTCATCTAAAAGTCTATCAGCCCGAAAAGCTTAGTGCGCACAACAAGTCCAACCCATCAACAGGTTATCAAGGACGCATAGCGTGGTTGATAAGTGTAGTTGCTTGAGTAGTGTGCAGCTTTTGGACCGACGCATAATCGAAAATCAGCAAATATATTGAAAACGTCGAAAACATCTTTGCAATTGATCGCTTCGCACTAGCTTTTCGGGTCATATAAAACAACGACAGAACTTCCAGAATTAGAACTTGAATTGTGTAGCGCGCACTCATGCGATTTTGTCAATTTTCAGGGAAAAATTCATATTTGAAGGTGGGTGCCGGTTGTTGAACAATGCAGTCCCAACATAACCAGCCGTTGACAGCAATCACACAACGTTTTTAAAGGGGAACATAAAACTTATTTTGTTTTCTTTACGCTGGTTCCCTGAGCGTGCTACCTGCTTTCATCCTTTTACGCGTTATAATTTCGCTATCATGAACTTTTCGGATGTTGACCTCGATACCGCACCCTACGTACTAAAGCACATTATGGACGGATCGTCATTTCTGATGGTACTGCAACCATCAAACTAATGAGGGTACAATGCAAATTAAAAACACCTTATCAATGTAGCTTTATGTTCAAAGTTGACGGCCTTCACACGTTTTCACTTGCGAAGCTGTGATTCGAGATTTCAGTTATCTGGACAAACACCTTCGCAACAGTCGGCTGACGGAATCCCAACTGCGCATTTAGTGCATTCAAAATGCATCAGCCTAGTTTGTCTCGTGACATTCCTTTAGTTCTCGATTTCATAACTTTCTCTAACAGGTTTCTGTCCGGTGTGAACCAATGTTTTGTGTCATTTCCGAAACGAGTTTCAGACCATTGACACTTTGCAGGGGATATGATTCATTTGTCGCCTTGACGTTCCGTTCTCCTTGATAAACGTGACAAAAGGGTGCGAAAACCCATGCTGTTTAACAACGGTGTGGTAGAAGACTTGGACTAACTCGGTTCAGTCTCGGCATCCATCTGTAATGATGCTTTTTGGCCGCTATTCCTTCATCACTTCCTAGCTTTATTCCAGCTTGAAATAATTCTAAGTTATTTTGCGGAAGTCATCTTTACAGCGGTGTGTCATTCTGAAAAATTCCAAACTTATCCGTGGATGAGTATGGAAATTTTTTTGGTTAGCCGAGATTTAATTGGATCATATGTTCCAACTTTCAATCGGATACCACAATTATTCGAGCAACTGACTGTAATTTAGACCTCTAAAAGTGTGTAGATTTGTTGTTACTTTTCAAATGACACGTTATTGTGCTAATGGTCTAACGTTGTCTTGAAAGTGACACAAGCGGCTTGCTTGACACTCTAATGAACTGGCAAAATAAATGCTTTAAAATAGATTATCTGTCTCAACCACTATCCGCACATGAGTTTTCCACTGGAATTGTTTACACTCGCCATGACTTTGGAATAAAATTAAATTCGCAAATCTTTGTTTACACATTTCGCGAACCTTGAGACAATTTAAAAAGGGCACAAGGGCTGCAGCGTTGCTTGCACAGGTTACCTGGTACATTCTTGCATTGACACTAAGCGTTAACTCCAACGAAATTGGTAGCACTGTAAATAATTCTACGCGGGCAGCTGGATGGCCGATCGCTTAAGCAGATATCTATGAGAAATTATCCTATCCGTTCTTTTTATTATTTCGGCATAATTTGAACTATGGTCGGTTGAATTTTTAATAAATTCGAAGGCGGGGCTGGCAAATTTTCACACATTTATTGCACTATTTTCTAACTACTTAATTCTCTGTCGATAGTTGTGAATTTATTTTGGCTGGACAACTGTTACCCCACCGTTTTTAGTCTCACCTTGGAAATTGTGGAGTCTCAACGTATGCGTCAAGAGAGGAAACATGTAGATAATGTCTTGAGTAAAAAACCTATATGACCGTTTTTCAAGGTTGATTTTCTTTAGACATTCCCCACTGGCTTATGGAATGTGTGCGCCAAAAGCAGACACCAGGAGATAGCGAAAAGAACAGAATTTGTGTTGGTGTGACATCTTGCGTGGCGACGACAGTGCGTAAGTTCCACTTCCATTTTCGTCACGTTGTTCAAACAGCCCATTTCCACACGTCAGCTTCATGTGCTAAGTCTACCCAAGTGCACGACCTCGCCTAATCAAGACCAGTATTGTGAACACAATGAAAACGTATTTTTAAAATCAATGTGCTTGACGCCGGTATACCCTTGGACGCTTTTGGATGAATCTAAGTGCGCGCATAATATTGAAAACTCACAAGGCAGGCGCATTTTAAACAACCATCCACTTTTTACTTGCTTGCCATTCTCGGAAAAAATGATCTTGCTGACCTTATGACGGTAATTATTTTTGTTGGAGGCGGGATTTATCAAGTGGTCTGTCAGAAGTGTGCAACAGACAAACCCGTTACTAGAGACGGGAATAAATTTACCGTAAAATTTCAGCGATGGAAAATTGATTTGGACCGCTAAAAATTCAGAGTTTGTAATTTAAATTCCAGGTTTTGGACAATCTGAGAGCGTCATCATATTAGCCGCCTAGCGCGAGCATGATTTTCACTTTTATGACATAGCCGCGAGGGTCGCTATTGACAGCGTCATGCTTGTAAGACGTCGTTCACGCCTACAGAGAACAGTGGAAGACTGATAACTGTTCATTTAATTCTTGCGCATACTGCAGATTGCACGGCACGGTTGTGGTTGCATCGGTTCCACCATTTAAATTGAATTTAATCCTTTTATGCAAAGGAAAAAGCTCGCAGATTACGTTTAGCCATGCTGGCTTTATTTGTGTTGTCATTGTTTTCTTCTGCTCTAATTGTATGTAACTATTCTCCCCGTTTTGTGTCATTTCTAAGCCCTTGCAAGGCTCGGTGGTGCAGAAGCAAACTAAATCTCACCTTTCGTGGCTTGTGTAATTTGTGGTTCTCTCTATGGTGCCACACCACTTGATAAGCACCTACATCAACTGAACTCGCCAACGCATTTTTGACAAAATTAACTAAGCAAATATGCACTCATTTGCCAATTAATTGGGTTTTTTGAGGGACTTACCTGGAGCCCAGCTGAATTTCTCGTTCGTAATGTTCTCAAGCAACTGAATGTGCTGCACCAGGCTGCCTCATATTTCAGTCGCTACGATATTCAAGATATCGCAATACATGTATAACTTTGTAACGCAATACTCATAGGGTTGCCAAAAACAAAGAAGAATGGCATGTGGTTAAGTAAGTGCTTAGCGGGTGCTTCGTAATATGGGGATAGCGACTGTAGAATAACTAGAAGCTAATAAGCGAAATAAGCATATTGGTCCATAGGCTCTTAGTCATTCCTGTCAGTTGGCGAACGGAACAGGATAATCAGGCGTGTGTCATGCCTGGCTGACGGATGAAAGCTGGTTTAGTGTAAGCCTAAAAAATTTAGCAGGAGGTTTTCACGATGTTTTTAGTGTTGTTGAGCTTTTCAGGTTGCCTTCATTGTACCCCTACATTTTTGGGGAAATGGAAAAAAGGACAGCTTTCTGTCGCCCTTATGCAGCAGGGTTAGCAGATAAATGAAAGCTTCCACGACTACAAATCAGCGTTTATACTGGCAAAACGGCCGCACCTTAGTGGGTTCGCTAAAATGAAGCGCGCCTGAAATTTTCCGGCTGTGCGCAAAACATTCATGCTGCTTATTCATTTTGCTGTCCAAAACATGTGTATCGCATTTTCCCAATGGGATGGGGATATAAATTATCCCTGGATCTTACCAAGCCAAGTGCGCGGACAGAATCGTGCATATTCCGGACACTTGCAATAGCCATCGTGAGAGACGCTGTGAGAAAAAGGCTTTTTAGGAATCCTGACAAAATATACAGACCACAGCTCTCGAAATGATGTGCAATTGTTCGGCAGTTTTCAGCTGTGGTCTTCACCATGGACCCAGGGTATTGATGCACAACGTGCCCACGCTTACCTTTATGGCTCCATCACATTTATGAATTATTTATCCTGGTTAGATTCGCGGCGTTAACAATGAGATTGGCTAGACAGTAGCCAACGAGTTGACGTTACGTATATTACTAACGCTTTATGCAGCGCCCATACTTCGAATGTTTTGTCGGATGACGTGTGTATTTTGAAGTCAAATTTATTATTATAATGACTTAACGTATTATTTGGACGGTGCGTGTTAGCTGGTTTTGTATTTGCTGAAGCGGATTGCACAATGATAAGTCCGCTTCATGAATAAAACCCCACAAATGCAAACTCTGAGCTCTTGGGATTTTTACTTTCTCAGTAATATTACATTGTCCATAAAATGGCTTCTTATTCTTTGTGTGAGCCCAAAATTTTTGTGGCTCGCAATCCGCTAAATTGACGTCGAACCGTCGAACCGTATTCTGCATCGAAATGGCATATTCTTATTACACACGTAGTGTGTGCATATTTGCACTAAAGTAGCCGAATACATTCCACAATTGGGTTTCAAACCTAACAGCAAGGATGCATTGTACGGAAACTGTAACATGTCATTACACACACTCCTATACAAGCCGCCTCTAAACAGGGCATTGACCAAATTCAGATGAGATAAAGATGTTAATGCCTGACTTGGGAATTTCAGACGGCCGCGCTTCTCGGTGTTTGTGACAAAGCCACTCTACGCCATACCGGTCGACTATAAAATTTGACAAAAGTCGTGCATTCTTCTAAGTAGCATCTGCAGTATGATATCTGTGCGCATGGGGATGACGGACTCGTAACCTCCAATAACTGAAAGAGGTTTACACAGCTCAAAATACACCTGGGATATTTTATTTGTCCCGCTCAACGCAACCAAAACGGTTTCCACCTGTCTGGGTTTCCTAACGTGTTCTCTCCTCGAAGGATCTGGTTGCAACCGTCAACCCTGCGTTCATGCGTCACAGGCCTGCCACAAAACGTACTACTACAGCCACCACACCTTGCGTTATCTATCCTGAACGCGTGGGTCAGAGGCAACGCTTTCTTCTAAAACGTCAGGTACCCGCAGATGAAAGCAAGACAGGATGCACCAGGTAGGCTAGTGAGCTTGNTTGGACGGTGCGTGTTAGCTGGTTTTGTATTTGCTGAAGTGGATTGCACAATGGTAAGTCCGCTTAATGAATAAAATCCCACAAATGCAAGCTCTGAGCTCTGAGGATTTTAACTTTCACAGTGATATTCCATTGTCCATAAATTGGCTACTTATTCTTTGTGTGAGGCCAAAAATTTTGTGACTCACAATCCACTACACTGATGTCGAACCGTCCCGTATTCTGCATCGAAATGGCATATTCCGATTGCACACATAGTGTGTGCATATTTGCACTAAAATAGCCGAATACATTCCACAAATGGGTTTCAAACCTAACAGCAGGTATGCGTTGTACGGAAACTGCTATACAAGCCGCCTCTAAACGGGGCATTGACCAAATTCAGACGAGATAAAAATGCTAATGTCTGACTTGGGAGTTTCAGACGGCCGCGCTTCTCGGTGTTTGCGACAAAGCCACTCTTCGCCATACCGGTCGACTATGAAATTTGAAAAAAGTCGTGCATTCTTCTAAGTAGCATCTCGACAAAGCCATCGCCATACCGGTCGACTATGAAATTTGAAAAAAGTCGTGCATTCTTCTAAGTAGCATCTGCAGCATGATATCTGTGCGCGCGCGGATGACGGACTCGTAACCTCCAATAATTGAAAGAGGTTTACACAGCTCAAAATACACCTGGGATATTTTATTTGTCCCGCTCAACGTAACCCAAAACGGTTTCCACCTGTGTGGGTTTCCTGACGTGTTCTCATGCAAAAATACTCTTCGTAGAATCTGGTTGCAACCGTCAACCCTGCGTTCATGCGTCACAGGCCTGCCACAAAACGTACTACTACAGCCACCACACCTTGCGTTATCTATCCTGAACGCGTGGGTCAGAGGCAACGCTTTCTTCTAAAACGTCAGGTACCCGCAGATGAAAGCAAGACAGGATGCACCAGGTAGGCTAGTGAGCTTGAGGGAAGATCGCAGTCATGTATTTTGTTGTGACCTTTAAGAATTCTCCTCTGTGCCGTCAATAACCAACCGCCAGTTAATCCGGCTTCAAACGTACGCACTCAGTGTGGATAGCCTTGTGCTCCTGAATATCATCAGTTGCATGGACATAAAGATTTGTTTAAATTGTTGGTCGACTATTCCACGAAATGCACATTCTAGGTGGCCATGACAGCCTGCATCGAAAACACAACTGATTGATAAAATCTCCTGCTGTGAGAGTTGTGTGAGCTCAAACTCCTTCACCATGATATCGAAGGCGGACAGTTATTTTAGGTTGTCTTATTCGCCTTCAAAATGCCGTTTATAATTTAGGAGCACTTGCAAGCCTGAAACCTTCTGAAAGCAACTACTGTGTTCCCCTATCAAGATTGGTCATCTATTATTTGCTGCTGTACGGTTGAAGCATATGGCGAAGGATATTGAACCAGATACGATACAAGATTACAACCATGCTTATTTCAGTGCTGTCTTAAACGGAAGCCGGTGAATCACTGACAATAATATCCATGGACACCGAGCTTTGCAGATTTTATTTCCTGTAATTCATTTTTATCCATTTGGTATAGAAGAAATTTCCCCATGGCTGCACGCCATCTGTCACATCTTTTCGCATGACGCTTACAGAAATTAGGCCGATAAAATATATATCCGAACGCTTATCCGGATGTGTTATCCAACTTCACCAATTGTCATCAAAGGTTATGATAATTAAACCGACCTTGCAAAACCTATGTCCGACCTGGTTGAACAAACAACCTCGATGGTTTTGCTGATAATTAACACCGGACAATTTTACAAACATTACGGGCATGAAATCAAAATGCTTCCATTCACACATTATTTAGTCAGTACACATTGACTGCCAAAATTAAACCAAACATGATATCATAAGCTGAGTTTAAAAATTTGGGAAAAAATTGAGGAAAAGCGTTATGAATATGAAAATTAAATTTGGGCGTTTTACTCTTCTGTTAATGACTGGAAAACGGGTCATCTATATAGTATGATGCGCAAAAAGCCTATTTCCATCTCCTAGTAGCACTGGATGTGAATCACTGATTCCAAACCATTACACCGGACGTTCTTCACCGGAACCTTCACACAGTTATCTTTGATATAAAAATTATTGTGTCTACTTCGGGAGTAGAAAAACTGAAATATATTTTCCGTGTTACCACAGAATGGGTGGTTATCCCGCTTTTCCTCGAAATTGTAAATATGAGGTATGAAATAACCATGACAAGCTTCTACAAGACGCTAAACATGTGTCATCGGATTGACTGATTAGCCTGATAACCAAGCCAAGTAAACTCGTGATTTCAGAACGGTGAACTGGACAGCAAGTATGGCGAAATCTGTCAATTGACACCAGACTGAACAGGCGCAGGTGCAAACAAGCTGGTCGGCGCTTGCTAATCGGGCAACTTTTTTGCAAAAAATTAATCCACCTTTCGACACATGCTTGCCATTCTTTAATCCCAAGCATAGAATACTTGCAGGTCAAAGTGGATGACACCGCCGGTGTTCTCGCCAAATCCCATAGCATGTATGGGCACACTGGCATACAACATACCCGGGAGCCACGACATTCTGTTCTAACTGGCAATGATGGATTTATTTGATCCTGATTTATCGATATAAAATGGTTTTATGGGAGCAGATCTATGTGCGCTGGTTTCAGCTCGTACGAAGATGCGGTGTCTAACGCTCCGTTTACTTTTACAACAACTAACCAGATGTCCTCATGTCAAACCATTTCGAGCATAGTTCTCTGGAATTTGCATCAGCGTTCAGTACATCGGGCATGTGTATCTAGAAGAGGAATCCGAGTTGCTTTTCTGTATGCCGCATCAGCAAAATAAACTATTTATAATGCGTTGATATTATTACAGTGCTCAAGCGGTACTGCTTTTTCTAATAATTATCTTGGGTCCCAGATGGCTACCTCTGTTGACGTTGAGTGCCTTTATCTAGGGAATGAAATTCATTTTGGCGGGTGATATCATCACCAACATAGATACTCTCGTAAATGCCATAAAACAACGAAAACAAAAAACGAGGCAGTAAATGGCGCATAGACGTATGAATGTAGCTAAATTTGTTTTAGGAGCAAACAATATCACTGAGGAAAGTGATTCTTTCTGCGTTAACCATAATTTAGACCGAGATAAAACGAAGGCGTTTAAAGATTCATCATGGCTGGGAGGAGTTGAGCATCCGTTGTTTCATAGTTCAAAATAAACGCATATTCAGGCGGCAGAATATTTGTTTATCGAACCGACAACGCGATAAAAAGCTTCAAGCTGGGAATTGTACTTTGAAGCCAGCAAATCAAATTCTCAAAAGTGGGGACTCAGTTGATTTCTGATTCAAACTGTTTTGCGCTGACGATTTACCCTAGGGCATCAAGACGATGTCGGAAATACCAAATGAAAACCATGCCCCACACTTTTCGCATTTCGTCTCCTCTACAATAGAGGGGCGTCCAGAAGTGAGGTAAACAAGTAGCGGGTTTCGAGAAAAAGCGAAAAGCAGATTGCTGGATTGTTAAATCACAGGATATTTGGCACTTTTATTACAGAGTCCAGTCATGGACAAGAGAGAAGACAGTAAACCAAACGGTATAGGAAATCCACCTTTAAATCTTGACACGACTTTTTATCAAAAGTTTGGTCTTCGAAATTATTTTTCAGTCTTTTAACTTGCAATCGCCCCCTGGAGCAATGTTTCGGATGACTTAAAATGGCTTCCGTGTAAATCTTGTCTGATTCGAAACTTCAGGTTATATCATGCCTATGTGTACACAAACCAGCATTTGACTGCCATGTAGCTCATCAAATAACCTATTCGCGAACATGGTGTCAGTGAAATAAAGTTATGATAATGGCCGTTTTGTGATGCAGCCGCTTCCGATCACAGGCTACTATTTTACATTCAGCAATCTGTTAAATTCCTAACTGCACCGTCTGTCGTTAAAACCGATGACGTCGAAAAAATGGAGATGAATTTATTACGCACATCACTTTCCCGATTTTTGTCAATGATAGCATAATATTGTCACTGGAGTATACAGAGGTGTAGCACTTATACCGATAATTTCATCCGGCAGATTCAAGATCCAAAAACTGCATCTTGACGCTTGAGTTCAATGCAAATACACTCAGTAGTGCCAAAATAGATGTTTTGCCCTCAAGCATGGAAGCCGTCTAGTCCTGTCAAAAAAGGCCCAGTTGCAAGCCATATACCCTTCGGCTTCTGTAAGAAAACAGATCAGAAAGTGTGACTATTGTTTCTTGGAAGTATGACTGACAAAACGTGTACTAATTGCATTCACTCAAAGTGCTGTGTCGAAGATACCGTATACCTATATGATTAATCGGCGTATGTCTGCAAGTGAGACTGCTGCAAGATTCCCACCAAGGCATTTACTTCGTCGTTCGGTACACAAGTCCTTTTGTCCCAGATGGAATATTCACCATTTGGCGTTGCGCAGGTTGTTCAACATTGGTTGAAAAATACCCTCCGATAAAATGAATACAAAAATAAATTGGAAACATCAGGCTTACTACAGGTTTATCATATTAGTGAACAGCACTGCGTAAATTAGAATTGCAGTGTTACACGTCGTACAAGCGCTCACAACGAGATGAAAAGTAATTTTCCGTGAACTAGATGACCAGTAAGCATTATGCCGTTGGGTTTTGGTACAACGAGATAGTAATTTTCCGTGAACTAGATGACCAGTAAGCATTATGCCGTTGGGTTTTGGTTGAGCTCCAGTAAAATTGTTCCTATATATATCGTACGGGTGTGAATACGAAGCATGCGATCATCTCCTGATTCCAACTCAATGGATGTTAGTTTTCCGCCTTTGAACAAGCACCAGTTTTGCCCAGATATTGAACTGGTTTCTTTACTCCCCAAATTATGAGAAACCCTGATCACAATAGGATACAAATTAAACTGTCAAATGAAACTACGTAAACGGTTTATCGGATGATCCACAAATCGGACCACACTACACAACCCAAAAAACATTTCGAACAATAATGACAAAGTACAAGCCCAAAATGACCTCCTGGTTGGTTTTGTCGCAATTCTAGCCTAGCGGGGGCATAATAAAATAAAATAAAATAAAAAAGGCCTGTTTCATGGAGCAATTTTACTCGAATACGCAGGTGCCCCGCGCTGTACTGTGGAATCAGTTTCGGCCGACAGAGTACAGACCGATTCACCTCTGCTGGCTCCGCTCCTTTGAAGTAGCAATGGATCTGTGGACTGTCGGCTTAGTAAAGCCGACCTGGTACAAGTCACGTATTTGCATGAAATTTTATTGAATTTACATCGAACCTTCAAGCCTTCCCCTTCTGGTTGTGCACAAGCGAGAACCGGAGTGATAAACCCGGAAACGGGACCTTGAAATTTGCTTAACCGGAAGCCCTCCAATACCGTAACACTAGCTGATTAACCTTACTAAACTCTACAGCGCCCAACCCAATATGGAACAAGCAATCTAATTGCAACTGACCTCAGTGCCATTGTTGTTTTTTTGTAGTTGCCCACGCGCCTGCAGTGATTCAGACGCTTTGTACCACTAAATGCAACTTGCACATTGTATATTGCTTCACAGAGGAAAACCACTTGTCCTGTGCATGATTTTTTCATTCAGTTACGGCAAGTATTCTTAATGCTGAGTTGCAGCACGACACCACAATGTGCAATGTGGTGCGCCGCGTAGAACTTGGGCTGATTCCTTCTTGTGTGAGTTTACACAGTTCGCACGAAACCCAACATAGTTGATTAGAGCTGCCTAATCTTTTTTGGCATGATCTGACAATGAAAAGGCCCAATCTCAGACCCGCACTATTAAAACCATCGTTAACTGACGCGAAAAGTCTACAAAACTCTGTACGTTTTGGTAGACGTGGACACACTTGATTCCCAACTCATTTTGCACTCACACATTGAGATTCCACTTTGACATGAGACACTAAACAACGGCTCATAAGTTTGGTCGTGGTGTTCCTTTCTTTTGTTTGATTGAACAATCCTGTAAGATTTGTGCGTTTAATCTGGACCAAGCTGTTTGCTTCAAATCTCGAACTCCCCATTTATCCCGAAAAACAATAATGTCATGTTTATGAGCAAACTCAGGTATTCGGTTTTCGAGTATATGTAGGGACATTCTCACGACGTTTCATTGGGCCCGGATAATCCAATATCTCACCGTGTTTTCACCATGGCAACTAATTTATGTGCTCCTCTGCTTCAGCGTGACTGGATAATATTTGTTAACCAACTCGCGCTAAAAAAATTATCCCTGTACGACTTAAATCTCAGAGACAGATCACAAAGCCACACTTCGGAAAATTCTGTCTATGTGGTTCATTTTTGTCACATTTTCTGGTTGTTTCCTGACCCGAGTTACATCACATCCGTGAGTAATTCTCGGTGCATAAAATACGTTTTTAGAATTTCAGAGCATACGGACAAAATCGAACGAAATGAGCGGGCAATGTTCAGAATCCCATTGTATCCTTGGGGTTCGGTAAGTATCGTAACGTTTCACATGGTTCAAATTTTTAGGCGCAATATTTATGCACAATCACGATTGAGCAGACTGTGTTTCGCATGTTGCTTGATACCGGTTCACCGTCATTATGGGTGCCTTCAGATCATGTGGATAGGAAGCTGTGGGTTGGCAAAAGTCTACTGAATATGGCACAGGCATCTTCGCTTCTGGTCGGCAGAGATATCTTCTACCAGCGTTACGGGGCTGGCAATGTGGGTGGAATAAAAGCCACGGTTCACATGAATGTAGGTCTCTCGCGTTGAATACTCCATAAATATTCTAGTTTGGTGGTATGCTTATTGGAAACGTACCGCTCGGCTTAGTGATGGCAGGTGATGAAAACGTGTATAATAATCCCTTTGACGGAATTATCGGATTAGGACGGCGGTCGATAAATCCACAGAACACAAATCCCCTTTTTCATTCTTTAAATCAACAAGGATTGATGAGTCGGAAATTTGGCTTCTATTTCCGGGAGTAAGTTGAACGCCTTCCAAATTTAATGAGATTAATAATGGATAAAATGTTGACAAATATTGCCAGTAATTTCCTAATCAAAACAATATCTTGTTTACATTCCACTGTCATCTTCCTGTTCTGGCGTACACCACACCAAAGGAAGCACTGGACTCGAGTTTTGGTCTTATTAGAGCTCATCAGCAGTGCACATTCAATGACCGTGCCAGGATTTGAGCAATATATCTATCCCGC
This sequence comes from Opisthorchis viverrini, assembly GCF_000715545.1. NCBI lineage: Eukaryota > Metazoa > Platyhelminthes > Trematoda > Opisthorchiida > Opisthorchiidae > Opisthorchis > Opisthorchis viverrini. The sequence continues at coordinate 601,972 of NW_008751935.1, forward strand.
TAAACCCCAAAACTGCAACCAAAATGTTGCCTATTGGGTTTCAAGCGCATGTCACGCTATCCGACTGGGAAGTCCTGACTCGCGGGTCAATCAATCGTCACAACAAGGACAGTTACTCGGTCGTCGTTCGGTGGGTCGGGCACACCAATCACATCGATCAAGTGTGTGTTGGTGGAGTATTGGCTACAAGCTCGCCTCGCATGTCAGATGCGCTGGGTTCAAGTCTCGGCACGGCCGGCGGATATGCAATGCTGATGAGCTCTAATAAGAGCGAAACTCGAGTCCAGTGATTCTTTATGGTGTGGACTCACCGGAATAATTGCGCAAGAACAGGAGGACAACAGTTTAAACGAGAGTGGGTTGACTAAGAACAAGCTACTCATCCCTAAATACCCCAAAACGGCAAACAAAACAGTATCATCAAATTTCGTAATGTTCACAATCGTATTTTGCTGTTATATTCTGCAGTAGCGGTGCCACATTCTTGATGGGCGACAATCTCGAACAACTCATTACTGATCCAGTGACCTACATAAATGTCGCGGAGGGACCTTATTGGGAAACGAGGGTTGACTGGTAAGCAAGAGACATTTCCGGCGGGAAACTTTTCCGGCTCACTTATATCAGCTGCTTGGGGACTGAAATTACCTCCTAATTTTTGCACACATTTTATAGGATATTCATTGGCAATTCGGGACTTTGCACGGAAGACCATAGGATGGTTCTCGATACTGGTACCAGCACAGTCAATCTGCCAGGAGATATTCACATGGCGATCAACAATGTTTTGGGTATCTGGAGGAGAATGCACCACGTTTACGTGTTCGACTGTGAAAGGCTGCCTGACCTGCCTCCGATTACATTCCAAATACAAGGGAAAAGGCTCCAAATCATGCCAAGACAGTACACAATACAGGTAGATAATCTCTTTCGCACACAAGTGATCAGCCGTTTAAATTGTACAAAACACTCGCCTCTTAATTTACACGTGAAAAATTTTAATCACCGGCAGATCCGTTGAGAATAAGACTTCTTTCTCCTCAAATAAAACTTTTTAAATTTCAAACACTTGCTTTCGAGCCGTTCTATTTTTTTCTTAAAATAATCTCACAATTTTACTTAACTGAATTAAAGCCCTCAAATTGTGAACAACCTGATACAAAGTACAATCGACTGCAGCCGCAAACGTGAGTTTTCGAAAACAAAATGAAATTAGTGATTGCAAACATCGAAAAGTTTGCAACGATTTCCATCTTCAGCAAAGCAGTCAAATCTGGGTGAAAATTGTTGATATCAAGATTTGCTACCATTAGGGATATTTTTTGAAATTAGTACATATCTTTCAGAAATACATATTGTGTCATATTACATGTCATTTATCTTCTTTGTACGTTTCTACCATTTTTATTTGCTCATTTTATATTATATTTTGAAACATAGTTGAGTAAAATATCCTAAGGAGGGCCAAAGACCATTTTTGTTGATGCTGCCTAATTTGTTGAACAATGTTTCCACAGACAACCACCAATGGAGTTACGACGTGTTACACTCGTTTTCAAAACACCAGTTCCGACTACCCTGTGGGTATCATACTGGGAATGTCATTCCTACATTCATTTCAACTGATCTTCGACGACCACGCGGGTACCGTTGGATTTTCTGAGCGCCCCGGGAGGTCTTCCATTTCTTAAATGGGGTGAAAAAATAACATAACTATACAGAAGTAATGACAAGCGGCTTGAGCAACAAAAAACATCAATCGTGCATACTTCCGTGTGTTTTTCGTTACCACTCAGGATGGTGAAATGCAAACTATAAACACGACGGCCAACTGCAGGGTCTCAATTATTTGGCCGTTAAAGTACTCGGCCGCAGTGTTTACTTAGGTTTTATTTGTCACCCAGATATGAAAAATGTATCCACCGTAAACAAACATGAGTACAAGCTGGTTCGTAAGCGATCTGCACAGGAAACTGCTTTGCACTATTACAAATTGCTAGCAAGGCTGCTTACAATTAATGGGAGATTACGAATTCAAAAACACTCACAGATGTCCAGAAATACATTTTCAGATTGCACATCGGTTTTCTTGGTTACACGTTATGAAACCAGAAATGTCGCTGGATGGTTGGAATTAATGAGTATTCAAAACTAAATCAGTCTAGAGATCAGTTTGTCAAGCCAGAAGTTTTTGAGGTCCACCTGTATAAAGCTTCATCAATCAAAAATTATAAAATGGTGATTAGGAATTCATGCAAAAACCCGACAACAACGCGATCAAACACAGCCCGTTTCTACACTGCCCATTATTCTAACAAACACGTTGTGAGTTGCCTGTAACCAGGTACAGAACCTGTTGACCTACAGCTGACACGAAACTAGATAGGTTTGGATCATCTAAAACTAGTGAGCTTGCGAAAAGAGACTGATGCGGGCGCTATTAAGATATCGATGCTATACATTATCCAGTAAATTTTAGCGTGCATTGCTTCCATCCTCCTCCTTCTCTATCTATACTCAATGGTGTACCCACTCACGAAACTTTGGGAGATTCCAAATTATAGGTTTTCCCGCTTCGGAGAAAAGAGCAGCCCCACTCACGTTGGGAGATTCCAAATTATAGGTTTTCCCGCTTCGGAGAAAAGAGCAGTCGCGATTCATCAAAACTATTGCTGCATAATCTAATCAAAATAGCAGGTGAGGGCGATTTCTGGACCGTATTTTGCCACTTTTGGTGGTTCTGCTTGCTTTCAAACATTGTGCAAACCGGTGGCCGCTTGATCAATATCTGTACCTTGCCTTGGTTGATGAATTCGAGACGGAGAGCAATTGAAATCACTTTCATGAAGTTAGGATATTGTTCCACTTGGAGCATTCAGTGATATGAAAGGCTAACACGGTTCAATAAAACAACTGAACTGAACGTGACTGGGGCAAACTCTAGGTACTTGCGTCTGGTTTCTCAGTTGAATTCAAACAGTAACTTGGTAAATTGCTACTCGGAGTCAACAAATGATGATGGCGCTGCCGAGAAATCTTTAGGGGCATAAAAAAGGGAAATAAAAATCAAATTCTAAAACTTCCTCAACTGGATTTTAGTAAATTGGAGTTCGGTTTATTTGCAACTTATGAACATATTTGTACACAAAATGCTATTTAGTATTGCCCTTACATTGCCTCTATAATTCGGTGCAAAATCCCAACTTCAAGTGTATTACCTGCCACATTAGGCATTAAAAACTAGAGACTGTGGATATTTCCTAAGCCACGCTTTGATATCTGTAGTGAATACCTTTTCAGTTCCACATTTAACGTTGAAGCTCGTAAACCTAACAGAAGCGCTTACACTTTAGCGATGTTTTGAAATCGTACATCAAATTTGCATCTTCCTCAATCGCTGGCCACAAATATAGGAGGCAAAATACGCAACGGTTTCAAAAATATTCCTCACAGATTTGCTCTGTTAATTCAAATAACTGTCCACGAACATATAGCCTACAACGGAATACTGCGAACAGTAAGAAGCAAGCGGGGGCCACCCGAAACAACGTACAAATACATTTAAAGTACATACATCCATACATCCATACATCCAT
>NW_008751935.1:605898-609316 GCF_000715545.1 Opisthorchis viverrini
ACACAAGGTCATCTGGAAGGTAGCCCATATGGGACGAGCCCTGAAATAACACAATGAACATCGTGGCTGCTACAAGCAATTTGTCATCAGGACATGCCTGTAGTAGAATGAATTACGCTACGATGTCACGCCGTCATATGTAAAGTTGAATAACTTGCTCACAGTGTATTCCAAAACACCGGGTACTCGAAAGGAGGGAGCGAACGTGTTGCACACTCAAGTGCCCGAAACGTCGGAAATAAGTGCGCGCTAACTACAACGCCCAAGATGCTACGGCATTCAAGCCGAAAACGTGCACATCGAGTGCAATCCGATTTAATATCTGACCGAAGAAGTAAAAAGAAACCGGGCGCGAAACCGCGTGGCACCGTGATAGCCGCCTGCTAGTTTGCTTGCTCTGATGCGCAATTTTTATCTCCAGTACGTGCTTAGTTTAACGGAATTCACCACTCGGAAGGCTGAAATCTGGATGTGAAAATGAGCGTGAATATCGGGTGAGAAGCACATAAATTGAACCTGCTGGTGCCATCATTCGACATCAGGGTTTGTATGAATATGCATTCAATCATGAATGTTACTTATTTCTATAGATTTGGAGCTGGACAAAACGAGCAGATTTATCAGTCATGGAACTTGACTCTGATCTGGTCTGACAATCACTTTTGGCAAGTACTATCGAAATGTGCAAGCGCTATGGGACCTGAAATTCGGGAAAACCTCAAACGAACGCTTCATTGTGCATGCGTTCTGCCACGGTAATCTTAGTCACGGAATATCGGTAAAGGTTTATGTTTCAACGTTCCCTTAAAAGAAAACGCACACTATGTAGTTTGAAAAAATTTATAACTTATTTTTTCATATTCAGACTGCATTTCACCAAATGATTTCTAGACTTAGTTACCGTTGGTAAAAACATTAAAAGTACATCTTTTCCCAGGAAGCCGTTGGTCAAAAAGGAGAAACCAACTGAACTTCAGATGTCACTAATGATGACGGAATGTGATTTGCATTGGGTGATTGTCAAGCTGCAGGATTTTTGTCTTTTTTACAGAGAGACTGCTTAACTTTTCTCGGGCAGAAGCACAATCGTACTAAAATCTTAGATAGACAAAAATATCATAGGGCTACCCTTCATAGTTTACATTCTCGTTCCAACTGAACAATCGAGTTTATTCACCGAGCGCTGATCAACAACGGGTTAATAATTCCCCTACCCAGAAAAATTAGTAAAACACGTCTAGTGTTCTCGGCGTCTCAAAAGGCATTCAATAATATCATCCGAGAGCGCAATCGCATTTTCCCACGGCAGTTAATCCGTCCACTTGTTAAAAAAAATTATTCCACAGATTAAACAAAACCGTCCCTTACAATAAGCAGTGTGAAACCAACTCAGTTTTTGTTTTAGAGATGAATAAAGAAGCCTGCCCTCTTCCTGGTTTCCATAAATGATCAAACAAGAGACTAGCGAACCTTGGTGGATCATCCTGGCAGTCCAAATTTTTTCGTGACTTCCTCCCTCCTGTCTCCCGTAACTTCCGATTGATTGCATAAGTTATGTGCGCAGCTGGCGTTTAGATACGTTCACGTGTGTTATGCTATGGATTCGGGTTGAACATGCTGTTGACAAATACTCGTAGACTGCGTCTACCTGATGAGTCACTAGAAGGTCAAAACCAGTCATGGGATGTCGAGATATTTCCAGCAACTTTATGAGTAGTTTATTACGTCTATGCATCTGTCGCAATATCTGGAAATCGTGCCAAATGAAACGCGGGGTGACCTTTTGCAAGGTACTTATTTGCTTATAAATGTCGTATATATATATATATATATATCATCTGAGTCTCCCAATACTAGACTCCTATCATGCTAACTCATAGACGCCATGGCGCTCCAGAAATTGCAAGCATCCTCTAAGCTAGCACCGCTGAGCTGGCAGTACTTCTTCTCAGCTACCTTGCAAACTACGGGCAACAAACACTGTGCTCACATTCAACACGTCCTTTATGAGTAGATGTTAATCCGCCGCGGCAGAATGCGTGAGAATGCCTCAAGTATGGTGGCGTCCAAACTTCGGCATGCTCTTTGACGATCATTTTATTTTTTTCTATTTCACACGGGCACGTCCGTCATGAGGCAGATGTTCTAAGCAAAATATATTTTGAATTTGCCACCAATTATAACTTACATACAATAATATTAAGCTTTTGAAACTGTATTTAGATAGCTCGTGGTTCCAGTTAACCGCGTCGCGGAACTAATCTGACTTGAGTCATGTATTTATTGTCAGAATTCAGTAATAGTCCGTTTTTTATCTACAGGCCATTTGCCTCCGCAGCTCTGTTGAGCAAATAGAATATGCTCAATTATAATAGTTTTACACGGTTCTGAGGGACCCAGGAAACAACAAGTGTCCGTTTTCCAGTGTAAATCTGACAAAAATGTGTTTATTCGGGACAATATGTTTACTGATCTTGATACGCGCTCGTAAATCAAATTAAACCTAGGATTTAACGAACACATATCGTGGTCCTTCAAAGCCATGAAGTGATCCATTTAATGGCAAACAACGGTTGAGCGAGAAGCATCTTTACAAAACCGGATTATTAGAAACACGAAAATGCGGTCACTGTAAAGATACTTATCCTCGATTCGGAACGCGATTGATCTGAACCAATTAATATCCATGGTTACTTCGAAAGGTTTAATTAAGATGAAAAGACAACACTCCTTATGTTAACAAAAACACGCAACTGACTTCAGTTTCTAAGTAAATGTCGCTTCGTATATCCGGGTCTAGGATCAGCTTCCTATAAAATAGGCACAACAAGAGCCTCTGCTACCCTTATTGCGTAGCTGCGTATAAGACCCCCGTAACTTCATATTTACACAATAATATTCTGAATAATTCTCTGGCGCTTTGTACGTAATTTACTACATCCCGTTCGATCCAATCCAAGGTACCGGATTGCTAAGTTACTTCCCCGGGCAAAAGGTAAGCATCATTCACTGAGCCGAATTTGACCTAGATGCATTAAGTATCACTGGGTAGTATGGAAATCTGTGGCAGCGGTACCGAATAAATCCTCTCACAGTTCGGTATCGCTATTTTTCTTTTTATCTAGTCTAGTGTAGTCGAGTGCGCGTGCCTAATGTGACGGCACCCACCTGCTTGATCGAGCCATGCTTGAATTATTTGCGTTAATTAATAGATGCGCTCAATGTCCGCGAGTGGATGCAAGCAAATCGGAGGAACAAAACTTCAGTAAACCAGCCGTCCACCTCTAATTTACGTTACGTGCTTTGGCCACGATGCTATCTTTGAGTAGAGTGAAACCTAGCTTGTGAGCCATATTATTACACAAAAGAATGCCAGTGAGACTATCATATGATTAGTGTTTACAAATCGTACCTTATA
>NW_008751935.1:612650-613951 GCF_000715545.1 Opisthorchis viverrini
TGTTGAGGCGTATTCGAGCGTAAAGGTCAAAAATGACTCAAAGTGTATGGAGATCATTAGATGCGAACCCAAGTTTCACCATATGAAAACGAACTCGTCGCGGAAGTAGCTGGTGTCTAATAAATAAATCGTTTGTAGTTGCAGATAAAAAAGCAGTGGATGGGATGGTAAAAATCAAGAGCATGCACAGAATAATTCCAGGTCTTTCTTTCCAATACGCAGATAGCGTGCTATAGTACCACTTGTCTACTTCGGACTCACTTTTGAAGGGTCTCGTGGTGCAGGTGATCGAAGTAGGAATCTCCAATTCTGTTGGCTTCAAAATTTTTAGGTAGCGAAGGAGATCTACACAGATGAAACACAGCCGATATACGATCTCAGGTATTTTCGATTCAGTTGGATGTAAAGCACTGACCAGGCCTAAAATTTATTGACCACACATAACTTTCAAATCAAATACTGCCAAAGCTCGAAGCTTGGGATAGATGAACAAGAGAATAGACCTTACTGTGGTACGACGGTTTGCGCACCTCATCGACCCATTGAGCCATACTGTTTGTTTTCCCGCAACGCTCACTGAGTCTCACATACCAGGTTGGTGAATGGCTGGGGATCTGACGAACAACCTTGTGGTCCTCCAAGTTGGGGGTTGAATCATGTAGCGACTTGTCCCGTAGGAATGTTAATGCATATGTAAGTTCCGCAAAAGACCGCCGCCTTACGGTTAGGCTTTTGAGCTAAAAACTTTGGCTGAGGACCCTAAATGTCCTCCTGTCCAGTTGTGGGCACCCTGACAGCATTCCGTCTTACGTAAAATCATTACACTTATAACTAATAATACTCTCATAACACATCGACCATCGACTGGTGACATCAAACGGGTCGCTTTACTTACTGCATACACCAGAGTGGTTAAGCGAAAACATGCTAGTGCCGACGTCTTTCTTCTTTAACTTTCACATAATTTTCCTTCATCCTCCAGCTGAGACATTCGGACACCTCGTCTTGTGGGTCCAGCACTTGCAACGGTTTTGCGTATTACATCTGCTGGTCACATGGCGCCGACATCATCAAGTCTTTTTTCAAGCTTCGGCACTCTCTCTACCTGACCGCCTTTAATGTTCGCACTCTGAAGCAAGCAGCAATAGAGACTGGACTAGCTTGGAATTGATGCTTGCTGGGTCTCAGGAACAAAATTTCGGGATGAAAACGCAGTGATTTAGCTAACCGTCCGATCAGTCTCAACTCGACCCCGGCTATGCAGCTATGCTGATCCAGCGGCTGATGCGGCGTGATGTGTG
>NW_008751935.1:613961-625909 GCF_000715545.1 Opisthorchis viverrini
TATAAGGTACGATTTGTAAACACTAATCACATGATAGTCTCACTGGCAATCTTTGGTGTAATAATATGGCTCACACGCTAGGTTTCATTCTACTCAAAGATGGCCTCGCGGCCATGAGAAAGCACGTATATTAGAAGTGGACGGCTGGTTTACTGAAGTGTTGTTCCTCTGATTGGCTTGCATCCACTCGTGGACATTGAGCGCATCTATTAATTAACGCAAATAATTCAAGCATGGCTCGATCAAGCAGGTGGGTGCCGTCACATTAGGCACGCGCACTCGACTACACTAGACTAGATAAAAAGAAAAATAGCGATACCGAACTGTGAGAGGATTTATTCGGTACCGCTGCCACAGATTTCCATACTACCCAGTGATAGTTAATGCATCTAGGTCAAATTCGACTCACTGAATGATGCTTACCTGTTGCCCAGGGAAGTAACTTAGCAATCCGGTACCTTGGATTGGATCGAACGGGATGTAGTAAATTACGTACAAAGCGCCAGAGAATTATTCAGAATATTATTGTGTAAATATGAAGTTACGGGGGTCTTATACGCAGCTACGCAATAAGGGTAGCAGAGGCTCTTGTTGTGCCTATTTTATAGGAAGCTGATCCTAGACCCGGATATACGAAGCGACATTTACTTAGAAACTGAAGTCAGTTGCGTGTTTTTGTTAACATAAGGAGTGCTGTCTTAATTAAAACTTTCGAAGTAACCATGGATATTTCTTGGTTCAGATCAAGCGCATTTTCGTGTTTCTACTAATCCGGTTTTGTAAAGTTGCTAGTTGTTCAGTTAGGCCATTCGCTCAACCGGTTGTTTGCCATTAAACGGATCACTTCATGGCTTTGAAGGACCACGGTATGTGTTCGTGAAATCCAAAGGTTTAATTTGATTTACGGGCTTGTATCAAGATCAGTAATCATATTGTCCCGAATAAACACATTTTTGTCGGATTTACACTGGAAAACGGACACTTGTTGTTTCCTGGATCCTTCAAAACCGTGTAAAACTATTATAATTGAGCATATTCTATTTGCTCAACAGAGCTGCGGAGGAAAATGTCCTGTAGATAAAAACGGACTATTACTGAATTCTGACAATAAAGACATGACTCAAGTCAGATTATTTCCGCGACGGGGTCAACTGGAAACATGAGCTATCTAAATGCGGTTTCAAAAGCTTAATATTATTATATGTAGGGTATAATTGGTGGCAAATTCAAAATATAATTTGCTCAAGAAAACTGCCTCATGATGGACGTGCCCGTGTCACATAGAGAAAACTAGATTGATCGTCGGATAGCCTGCCAAAATTTGGGCGACACCATACTTTAGACATTCTCACGCATTCTACCGCGGCGGATTAACTTCTACTCATAGATGACGTGTTGAATGTGTGCACAGTGTTTGTTGCCTGTAATTTGCAAGGTAGCTGAGAAGAAGTACTGCCAGCTCAGCGGTGCTAGCTTAGAGGATGCTTGCAATTTCTGGAGCGCCATGGCGTCTATGAGTTAGCATGATAGGAGTCTAGTATTGGGAGACTCAGATGCGATATATATATATATATATATATAACATTTATAAGCAAATAAGTACCTTGCAAAAGGTCACCCCGCGTTTCATTTGGCACGATTTCCAGATATTGCGACAGATGCATAGACGTAATAAACTACTCATAAAGTTGCTGGAAATATCTCGACATCCCATGACTGGTTTTGACCTTCTAGTGACTCATCAGGTAGACGCAGTCTACGAGTATTTGTCAACAGCATGTTCAACCCGAATCCATAGCATAACACACGTGAACGTATCTAAACGCCAGCTGCGCACATAACTTATGCAATCAATCGGAAGTTACGGGAGACAGGAGGGAGGAAGTCACGAAAAAATTTGGACTGCCAGGATGATCCACCAAGGTTCGCTAGTCTCTTGTTTGATCATTTATGGAAACCAGGAAGAGGTAAGGCTTCTTTCTTCATCTCTAAGACAAAAACTGAGTCCGTTTCACACTGCTTATCGTAAGGGACGTTTTTGTTTCATCTTTCAAATAGTTTTTTTAACAAGTGGACGTATAACCTGCCGGGGATAAATGCGATTGTGCTCTCGGATGATATTATAGAAAGCTATTTGAAACGCCGAGAACACTAGGCGTATTTTACTAATTTTTATGGATAGGTGAATTATTAACCCGTTGTTGATCAGCGCTCGGTGCATAAACTCGATTGTTCAGTTGGAACGGGAATTTAAACTATGATGGGTAGCCCTAGGGTATTTTTGTCCATCTAAGATTTTAGTACGATTGTGCTTCTACCCGAGAAAAATTAAGCAGTCTCTCTGTAAGAAAGACACAAATCCTGCAGCTCGACAATCACCAAATGCGAATCACACTCCGTCGTCAATGGTGACAGCTGAAGCTCAGTTGGTTTCTTCTTTTTGACCAACGGCTTCCTGGTAAAAGATGTACTTTTAATGTTTTACCAACGGTGACCAAGTTTAGAAATCATTTGGTGAAATGCAGTCTGAATCTGAAAAAAATAAATTATAAATTTTTTCAAACAGCGGAGTGTGCGTTTTCTTTTAAAGGAACGTTGAAACATAAACCTTTACTGATATTCCATGACTAAGATTACCGTGGCAGAACGCATGCTTTGGTGAAATCTGAATCTGAAAAAAATAAATTATAAATTTTTTCAAACAGCGGAGTGTGCGTTTTCTTTTAAAGGAACGTTGAAACATAACATAAAACTGATATTCCATGACTAAGATTACCGTGGCAGAACGCATGCACAATGAAGCGTTCGTTTGAGGTTTTCCTGAATTTCAGGTCCCATAGCGCTTGCACATTTCGATAGTACTTGCCAAAAGTGATTGTCAGACCAGATCAGAGTCAAGTTCCATGACTGATAAATCTGCTCGTTTTGTCCTGCTCCAAATCTATAGAAACAAATAGCATCAATCATTGAATGCATATTCATACAAAACCTGATGTTGAATGATGGCGCCAGCAGGTTCAATTTATGTGCTTCTCACCCGATATTCACGCTCATTTTCACATCCAGATTTCAGCCTTCCGAGTGGTGAATTCCGTTAAACTAAGCACGTACTGGAGATAAAAATTGCGCATCAGAGCAAGCAAACTAGCAGGCGGCTATCATGGTGCCATGCGGTTTCGCGCCCGGTTTCTTTTTACTTCTTCGGTCAGATATTAAATCGGATTGCACTCGATGTGCACGTTTTCGGCTTGAATGCCGTAGCATCTTGGGCGTTGTAGTTAGCGCGCACTTATTTCCGACGTTTCGGGCACTTGAGTGTGCGACACATTCGCTCCCTCCTTTCGAGTACCCGGTGTTTTGGAATACACTGTGAGCAAGTTATTTAACTTTACATATGACGGCGTGACGTCGTAGCGTAATTCATTCTACTACAGGCATGTCCTGATGACAAATTGCTTGTAGCAGCCAGGATGTTCATTGTGTTATTTCAGGGCTTGTCCCATATGGGCTACATTCCAGATGACCTTGTGTGTTTTCTGTTTAACAGCACTTCCAAGAATGCCAGTTATTTGTCTTTCCAATGCTCCTGTCCCTGATGTTTAGTGTTTCCTTAGTTAAATATCCCTTATTCGTTTTTCTGGTGAGAGTCCTCTCCCTATGACAGCGAACTCCAGGCCAACGATAACAGATATCGTTATTTTGGCTTCATTGGTTTCATGTTCACCGTTTGGCGGTGATTCTTCCCCTTTATATTTTTTGATGTACTTTTGTGTATGTATGTATGTATGTATGTATGTATGTATGTATGGATGGATGGATGGATGGATGTATGGATGTATGGATGTATGTACTTTAAATGTATTTGTACGTTGTTTCGGGTGGCCCCCGTTTGCTTCTTACTGTTCGCAGTATTCCGTTGTAGGCTATATGTTCGTGGACAGTTATTTGAATTAACAGAGCAAATCTGTGAGGAATATTTTTGAAACCGTTGCGTATTTTGCCTCCTATATTTGTGGCCAGCGATTGAGGTAAGATGCAAATTTGATGTACGATTTCAAAACATCGCTAAAGTGTAAGCGCTTCTGTTAGGTTTACGAGCTTCAACGTTAAATGTGGAACTGAAAAGGTATTCACTACAGATATCAAAGCGTGGCTTAGGAAATATCCACAGTCTCTAGTTTTTAATGCCTAATGTGACAGGTAATATACTTGAAGTTGGGATTTTGCACCGAATTATAGAGGCAATGTAAGGGCAATACTAAATAGCATTTTGTGTACAAATATGTTCATAAGTTGCAAATAAACCGAACTCCAATTTACTAAAATCCAGTCGAGGAAATTTTTGAATTTGATTTTTATTTCCCCTTTTTAAGTCCCTAAAGATTTCTCGGCAGCGCCATCATCATTTGTTGACTCCGAGTAGCAGTTTATCAAGTTACTGTTTGAATTCAACTGAGAAATCAAACGCGAGTACCTAGAGTTTGTCTCAGTCATGTTCAGCTCAGTTGTTTCATTAAACCGTGTTAGCATCTCATATCACTGAATGCTCCAAGTGGAAGCATATCCTAATTTCATGAAAGTGATTTCAATTGCCCTCCGTCTCGAATACATCAACCAAGGCAAGGTACAGATATTGATCAGGCGGCCACCGGTATGCACAATGTTTGAAAGCCAACGGAACCGCAAAAGGTGGCATGGGACGGTTCAGAAATCCACCTCAAATGTTATTTCATTTTGATTGTGCATCAATAGGTCTGATGACACGCGGCTGCTCTTTTCTCCGAAGCGGGAAAACCTACATTTTGGAATGCCTCAAATTTTCGTGACTGGGCACACCATTGAGTATAGACAGAGAATAAGAAGGATGGAAGCAATGCACTCTAAAAGATACTGGATAATATATAGCATCGATTGCTCAGTGGCGCGCGCATCATTCACTTTTCTCTAGCTCACTAGTTTTAGATGACTCAAACGTATCTAGTTTCGCGTCAGTTGTAAGTCAACAAATTCTGCACCTGGTTACAGGCAACCCACAACGTGTTTATGATAATAATGGGCAGTGTAGAAACGGGCTCTGTTTGGTCGCGTTTGTGTCGGGTTTTTGGATCCATGAATTTCCATTCACAATTTTATAATATTTAACTGATGAAGCTCTTTACAGGCGGACCTCAAAAACTTCTGGTTTGACAAGCTGATCTCTGTACTGACCTAGTTTTGAATACTCATTAAGTACAACCATCCAGCGAGATTTCTGGGTTCATAATGTGGAACCAAGAAAACCGATGTGCAATCTGTAAATGCATTTCTGGACATCTGTGAATATTTTGAATTCGAAATTTCCCATTGATCGTAAGCATCTTTGCTAGCAATTCGTAATAGTGCAAAGCAGTTTCCTGTGCAAATCGCTTGCGAACCACCTTGTACTCATGTTTGTTTAGGGTGGATACATTTTTCATATATGGGTGACAAATAAAACCTATGTGAACACTGCAGCCGAGTACTTTACCAACCGAATAATTGAGACCCTGCAGTTGGCCGTCGTGTTTATAGCTTGCATTTCACCATCCTGAATGGAAACGAAAACACATGGAGGTATGCACGATTAATATTTTCTTTTGCTCAAATCGCTTGTCATTACTTCTGTATAGTTATGTTATTTTTTCACCCCATTTAAGAAATGGAAGACCTCCCGGGGCGCTCAGAAAATCCAACGGTACCCGCGTGGTCGTCGAAGATCAGTTGAAATGAATGTAAGAATGACATTCCCAGTATGATACCCACAGGGTAGCCGGAGCTGGTGTTTTGAAAACGAGTGTAACACGTCGTAACTCCATTGGTGGTTGTCTGTGGAAACATTGTTCAACAAATTATGCAGCATCAACAAAAATGGTCTTTGGCCCTCCTCAGGATATTTTACTCAGGTACACAACTATGTTTCAAAATATAATATAAAATGACCAGATGACAGTGGTAGAAACGTACGAAGAAGACAAATGACATGCAATATGACACAATACGTACTTCTGAAAGATATGTACCAATTTCAAATAATAACCCGCAATGGTAGCAATTCTAAGTAGCAGATATTTTCACTCAGGTTTGACTGCTTTGCTGAAGACATGCTATTAGTCCGCTAAACCAAATTCTTCAGATTCAATTAAGAGCAATTGTCGGATTAGGTACGTTCCTGGCCACCTTAGATAAGTGAATGGATTCTCCGAATGACTGGCGTTATTCAGCTAAACATAATAAGATTTGGGCAGCATGCCACATGGTCTTGAATACCTGCACAGCTCCTTGCAATAAGGCTAGTCAGATGGAACCTGTTGCAATCTTTTCGATGTTTGCAAACACTAATTTCAATTTGTTTTTGGAAACTAACGTTTGTGGCTGCAATCTCACTGAGTGAGTTGTACATTGTGTCAGGTTGTTCACAGTTCGAGGGCTTTAATTCAGAGAAGTGAAATTATACGTTTATTTTAGGAGGAAAAAGCAACTCGGGATCAAGTGTTTGAAATTTGAAAAGATTTATTTGGGGACAAAGGAGTGTTATTCTTAACGGATATGCCGGTGATTAAACTTATGCACGTGTAAATTAAGAGGGGAGTGTTTTGTACAATTTAAACGGCTGATCACTTGTGTGCGAAAGAGATTATCTACCTGTTCTGTGTACTGTCTCGGCATGATTTGGAGCATTTTCCCTTGTATTTGGAATGTAATCGGGGGCAGATCAGCCAGCCTTTCACAGTCGAACACGTACTCGTTTTGCATTTTCCTCCAGATACCCAGGACATTGTTGATCGCCATGTGAATATCTCCAGGCAGATTGATTTTGCTGGTACCAGTATCGAGAATCATCCTATGGTCTTCCGTGCAAAATCCCGAACCATCAATGAATATCCTATGAAATGTGTGCAAAAATTAGGAGGTAATTTCAGCCTCCAAGCAGGTGATATTTGTGAGCCGGAAAAGTTTCACGCTTACCAGGTAACCCTCGTTTCCCAATAAGGACCCTCAACGACATTGACGTAAATCACAGGATCACTAATGAGTTGTACGAGATTGTCGCCCATCACGAATGTGGATCCGCCACTGCAGAAGTTAAAAGCGAAATGCGATTGTAAATATTACGAACTTTTGATGATACTGTTTTGTTTGCCGTTTTGGGGCATTTAGAGATGAGTAGCTTGTTCTTAGTCACCCTACTCTCGTTTAAACTGTTGTTCTCCTGTTCTCGCGTAATTGGTATTGCGATGATTTCACACCATAAACAATCACGACTCGAGTTTCGCTCTTATTAGAACTCATTAGCAGTGCATGTCCAACGGCCGTGCCGAGATTTGAACCCCGCGCATCTGACATGCGAGACGAGATTGTAGCCATTACTCCATTAACGCGCGTTGGACACCCCTGAATTTGGACGCCTGAACAGATGAACTTGTTCACACTTGAACTGTGTGATTGGTGTGCCCGACTCACCGAGCGACGACCGAGAAACTGTCTTGTTTGTGACGATTGACTGACTCGCCAGTCAGGACTTCCCAGTCAGATAGCGTGACATACACTTGAAACCCACTAGGCAACATTTTGGTTGCAGCTTTGGGCCTTTGTGGGATAAGCATATTGCTCAAATTCCGGCACGTTCATTGGATGTGCGCTGCTGCTGAGCTCTAATAAGAGCGAAAATCGAGTCCAGCGCTTCCCTTTTGTGGGTTCACCGGAATGATTACGCCAGAACACAAGGAGGACAGTGGTATGTAAACAAGATATTGTTTTGATTAGGAAGTACGGGCAACATTTGTCAAAATTGTATCGATTAAGAATGCCATTAAATTAGGAAGGCGTTCAACTTACTCCCGGAAGTAGAAGCCAAATTTCCGACTCATCAATCCTTGTTGATTTAAAGAATGAAAAAGGGAATTTGAGTTCTCTGGATTTATTGACCGTCGTCCTAATCCGATAATTCCGTCAAAGGGATTACCATACAACCTTTCATCACCTGCTAACACCAGGCCGAATGGTACGTTTTGGATTAGCATACCGCCAAACTAGAGTAGCTGTAGAGTAGCTATTGAGCACAACAAACTTACATTCATGTGAACCGTTGCTTTCACTCCAGCCACACTGCCGGAACCGTAACGCTGGTGGAACGCATCTCTGCCGACCAGAAGCGAAGATGCTTGTGCCACATTCAGTAGACTTTTGCCAACCCACAGGTTTCTATCCACACGATCCGAAGGCACCCATATTGACGGTGAACCGGTATCAAGCAACATGCGAAACACAGTCTGCTCAATCGTGATTGTGCATAAATATTGCGCCTAAAAATTTGAACCATGTGAAACGTTACGATACTTACCGAGCCCCAAGGATACAATGGGATTCTGAACATTGCCCGCTCATTTCGTTCGAGTTTATCCATATGCTCCGAAATTCTAGAGAACATATTAGATTGCCTGATCACTACTTACGTATGTGATGTAATTCGGGTCAGGAAACAACCCGCGAATGTGACCAAAATGAACCACATAGACAGAATTTTCCGAAGTGTGGCTTTGTGATCTGTCGCTGAGATCTAAGTCGTACAGGGGATAATTATTTAGCGCGAGTTGATTAACAATTATTATCCAGTCACGTTGAAGCAGAGGAGCACATAAATCAGTTGCCATGGTGAAAACACGGTGAGATATTGGATTATCCGGGCCCAATGAAACGTCGTGAGAATGTCCCTACATATACTCCAAAATTCTACAAGGTCATTGTTTAATATGCTAGGGTTTATCAATCTGGCGTAAATTGCAGATTCTTTGGGTTCATTGGCGGGCTCATTGAAAACCGAATACCTGAGTTTGCTCATAAACATGACATTATTGTTTTTCGGGATAAATGGGGAGTTCGAGATTTGAAGCAAACAGCTTGGTCCAGATTAAACGCACAAATCTTACAGGATTGTTCAATCAAACAAAAGAAAGGAACACCACGACCAAACTTATGAGCCGTTGTTTAGTGTCTCATGTCAAAGTGGAATCTCAATGTGTGAGTGCAAAATGAGTTGGGAATCAAGTGTATCCACGTCTACCAAAACGTACGGAGTTTCGTAGACTTTTCGCGTCAGTTAACCATGGTTTTCATACTGCAGGTCTCAGATTGGGTTTTTTCATTGTCAGGTCATGCCAAAAAGATTGGGCAGCTCTGCTCAACTATGTTGAGTTTCGTGCGAACTCACACAAGAAGGAATCAGCCCAAGTTCTACGCGCCCCATCACATTGCACATTGTGGTGTCGTGTTGCCACTCGGCATTAAGAATACTTGTCGTAACTGAATGAAAAAATCATGCACAGGACAAGTGGTTTTCCTCTGTGAAGCAATATACAATGTGCAAGTTGCATTTAGTGGTACAAAGCGTCTGAATCACTGCAGGCGCGTGGGCAACTACAAAAAAACAACAATGGCACTGAGGTCAGTTGCAATTAGATTGCTTGTTCCATATTGGGTTGGGCGCTGTAGAGTTTAGTAAGGTTAATCAGCTAGTGTTACGGTATTGGAGGGCTTCCGGTTAAGCAACATTCAAGGTCCCGATTTCGGGTTTATCACTCCGGTTCTCGCTTGTGCACAACCAGAAGGGGAAGGCTTGAAGGTTCGATGTAAATTCAATAAAATTTCATGCAAATACGTGACTTGTACCAGGTCGGCTTTACTAAGCCGACAGTCCACAGATCCATTGCTACTTCAAAGGAGCGGAGCCAGCAGAGGTAAATCGGTCTGTACTCTGTCGGCCGAAACTGACTCCACAGTACAGCACGGCACCTGCGTATTCAGTCTTGGAATTCGAGTAGAAATGCTCCATTGAACAGGCATTTTGCATTTTATTTCATATGCCCTACAAGCACTTAGAACGATAGAATTTTAACAAAACTAACCAGGAGGTCATTTTAGGCTTGTACTTTGCCGTTATTATGCGAACTGTTTTTTGGGTTGTGTAGTGTGGTCCGATTTGAGGATCATCCGATAAACCGTTTACGTAGTTTCATTTGACAGTTTTATTTGTATCCTATTGTGATCAGAGCTTCCCATAGTTTGGGGAGTACACAAACCAGTTCAATATTCAGGCAAAACTGGTGCTCGTTTAAAGGCGAAAACACTAACATCTATTGAGTTGGAATCAGGAGATAATCGCTTGCTTCGTATTCATATCCGGACGTTCCATATGGCAATATTTTTACTAGAGCCCAACCAAAATCCAATGGCATAATTCTTACTGGTCACCTAGTTCACGAAAAATTACCTTTCATCTCGTTGTGAGCGCTTGTACGATGTGCAGCACTGCAATTCTAATTGTCTAACATATTATTTATTATATTATATATACATTATTATATAACAAAAATTGAGATAAGCCTAATGTTTCCAATATTATTTTGGCATTTATTTTCTCGGAGGGTATTTTTCAACCAATGTTGAACAACCTGCGCAACGCCAAATGGTGAATATTTTATTTGGGACAAAAGGACTTGTGTACCGAACGAAGAAGTAAATGCCTTGGTGGGAATCTTGCAGCAGTCTCACTTGCAGACATACGCCGATTAATCATATAGGTATACGCTATCTCCGACACAGCACTTTCAGTGAATGCAATTAGTACACGTTGTCTCAGTCATACTTCCAAGAAACAATGGTCACATTTTCTGATCGGTTTTCTTACAGAAGCCGAAGGGTATATGGTTTGCAATTGGGCCTGTTTTGACAGGACTAGACGGCTTCCATGCTTGAGGGCAAAACCTCTATTTTGGCACTGCTGGGTATATTTGCATTGACCTCAAGCGTCAAGAAACAGTTTTTGGATCTTGAATCTGCTGGATGAAATTATCGGTATAAGTGCTACACCTCTGTATACTCCAGTGACAATATTATGCTATCATTGACAAAAATCGGGAAAGTGATGTGCGTAATAAATTCATCTCCATTTTTTCGACGTCATCGGTTTTAACGACAGACGGTGCAGTTAGGAATTTAACAGATTGCTGAATGTAACATAGTGGCTTGTGAGCGGAAGCGGCTGCATCACAATACGGCCATTATTATAACTTTGTTTCACTGACACCATGTTCGCGAATAGGTTATTTGATGAGCTACGTGGCAGTCAAATGCTGGTTTGTGTACACATAGGCATGACATAACCTGAAGTTTTGAATCAGACAAGATTTGTACCATGCAAATACACGGCGGCCATTTTGAGTCATCCGAAACTTTGCTCCAGGGGGCGATCGCAACTTAGGAGACTAAAAAATAATATCGAAGACCCAACTTTTGATGAAAAGTCGTGTCAAGATTTAAAGGTGGATTTCCTATACCGATTGATTTACTGTCTTCTCTCTTGTGCATGAGTGGACTCCGTAATAAAAATCAAAAGTGTCAAATGTCCTGTGATTTAACAATCCAGCAAACTGATTTTCATTTTTCTCGAAAGCCGCTACTTGTCTACCTCACTTCTAGACGCCCCTCTATTGTAGAAGAGACGAAATGCGACAAGTGTGTGGCATGGTTTTCATTTGGTATTTCCGACATCGTCTTGATGCCTTAGGGTAAATCGTCAGCGCAAAACAGTTCAAATCAGAAATCAACTGAGTCTTCTCGTTTGAGAATTCGATTTGCTGTCTTCAAAGTGCAATTCCTAGCTTGAAGCTTTTTATCGCGTTGTCGGTTCGATAAACAAATATCCTGCCGCCTGAATATGCGTTTAGTTTGAACTATGAAACAACGGATGCTCAACTCCTCCCAGCCATGATGAATCTTTAAACGCCTGTGTTCTACCTCGGTATAAATGATGGTTAACGCAAAACGAAACACTTTCCTCAGTGATATTGTTTGCTGCTAAACAAATTTAACTACAATAATGCACCTATGCGCCATTTGCTGCGACGTTTTTGTTTTCGTTGTTTTATGGCATT
>NW_008751935.1:633591-639146 GCF_000715545.1 Opisthorchis viverrini
AAAATAAGTTTTATGTTCCCCTTTAAAAATTCAACGTTGGGTGATTGCTGTCAACGGCAGGTTATGTTAGGACTGCGTTGTTCAACAACCGGCACCCACCTTCAAATATGAATTTTTCCCGGAAAATTGACAAAATCGCATGAGTGCGCGCTACACAATTCAAGTTCTAATTCTGGAAGTTCTGTCGCTGTTTTATATGGCCCAAGATGCTCGTGCGACGAGACCAGTTGCAAAGATGTTTTCGACGTTTTCAATATATTAGCTGATTTTCGATTATGCGTCGGTCCAAAAGCTGCACCCTACTCAAGCAACTACACTTATCAACCACGCTATGCGTCCTTGATAACCTGTTGATGAGTTGGACTTGTTGTGCGCACTAAGATTTTCGGTCTGATTGGCTTGTAGACCAAATTGTGGTTGAACGAAACAAACAGCACATTAACGAAAATATCACTAACACTTAACCAAAATAACTATGTTTATTGTCGTGTGTTTTGCGTGTGAATTACAAGAGACAGCCGCCAAAGGGGTTAACTACCACCTCACGGCGCCCTCAGTACCAATCAAAACAATTCGGGTTTGACCTGAGTGACAGCTTGTTCTGTGTTTTATACTCTATATAGTGGTGAATGCTAAAGTCGACATTGGCTGTAAAAGCCCACAACATCGTTTGAAAGAGACACATTTCCCAAGCAATTTGAGCATATTTGAGAGAACGGAATTTTTGAGCATTTGTATGTGGCTGCTGAAAGTTCGCTGGGTATCACATTTATTCTCGCGAGAGCCTTTTTGAGATGCATTCTACCACTTGCATGCAGTCAAATCGTCCCATCGATTTTCTGAATCGAAAAATTCCTCCTGGTTTGTCGAATAGCAAGATAAATTTAAATATGGCACAGTATTTTGAGGAAGCGTGTGATGCACCTTTCTAAGTCTGTTGCACAACGGGTACAGACAAGGCTATTTGAAGACGAGTCGAAGCATCACTTGAAGATAGTGCGTCCAACAATCCTTGACAATACGTTCCGCGTTTTTATGTGCACTCAAAGGCAGGGATACCTCTGGGAATGTGGATGTCAGAGTTTCGGCTGACAAATGGACAGAAAAACATATGACGTTGCTTGATTGGGTTGAAATAACAGAACTCCAATGGGACAATTTTGATGATACTATAGACTTCAGTGATACTGAATCAACACGAGCGGGCAGTCAGTGGAGACAATTACACAGTGCAAATTGTGACTTGGCAATGTAAGTCGTTCTCCCGCACACGCCAAGTTGTGTTCAGCAATTTAGGTCCCCTTTTGTACACGCTAATCATATGATGACCCCTCGGCAATCTTTTGTGTAGTAAATATGACTCAAATGGTAGGTCTCATTCTACTCAAGGAAAGCATGCTGTACGGCTGGTTAACTGAAGTTTTGTTTGCACATAAGTGCATCTATTAATTTATAAAAATTCTTGAAGCATGGATCGATCAAGGAGTTGGGTACCGTTACATTAGGCACGTGCATTGAATATGTTCGACCAAATTCAAAGAAAAATTGGGATGCCGAATTTTGGGAGGATTTATTCAGTAACACTGCGATAAATTTCCCCACTACACAATGATGCAAAATACTTTTAGGTCAAATTCGCCTCACCAAATGATGTTTACCTCGTGACCAGGCAGTAAACTTCGCAAACCGCCAGTTTGAATGGGAACGAACGAGATGTGAGAAATTACACACAAGGCTCCCGAAAAATATTTAGAATCCTAACGGTTTAAAATGAATTCACAGGGCGATCTTATACGCAGATACCGAAACTACGAGTTACAGCGGCTACTGTGGTATTTATTTTATGAAAATCTAACAATCTGCTTGGGTCTGTGAAGCGAGATTTACCTAGAAACTAACGTCAGTGGCGTGTTTTTTCAACGTGGGGAATGCTATATTTTCATCATAATGAAAATTCTTGAAATGACCCTGGAGATTTATCCATCCAGATCGATCGCGTCCTGAAACGGGAATAAGCATTTCACCATGACCGCATTTTCGTATTTCTAATAACCGGTTCTGTAAAGTTGCCAGTTAACTAATCACACAATTCCTTCAACCGCTTTTAATCAATTAATCACTTCCTAACGTTCCAGGATCTCGGTATGTCTTCGCTAAACTGGAATGTTCGATTTAATTTACAAGCGTGTGTCGAAATTCCGTAATCGTGTTTTCCCAAATAAACACGTGTTTGTAAGATCTACACTGAAAAACGGTCACTTGTTGTTTCTTGGGTCTTTCCGAGCCGTGTAAAATTAATATAATGAGGCACATGCTGTTTGCTTACATGAATCATGGATAAGAATGATTTGAACTTTGAAAATGGATAACTAATACATTCTGACGGAGAATACACCACGCAAGTTTGATAAAACTCGTGACGCGGTTATTTGAATCCCGATTAGTCTAAATAAAGTTTCGAATTTTAATATTATTACAAGTAAGATATAATGGGAGGCAAATTCAAAATATATTTATTCTGCCTCACAAAACTGCCGCATGTCAAACGTGCGACTTTGGAACGATCGTCGTAAAGCATGCCAACATTTGGGCGAAGTAAAGTATATGCACACCATAATCGAGGCCTACTGACACTTTCGGCTGCAGCTACTGACAAATAGTGTGTTTGGTGTATGCAGGGTTTTTGCCCCCATTCGGCAGTGCCATAAGGAAGAAATACTGCCAGCTCAGCGGTGGAAGCATCGGGGAGCCTACTGCGCATATGACTAATACACTCTATCGGAATTAACGGCCGTCCGGGTGATCCGCCTGGATCCGGTAGTCTGTTGTATTTGAACATTTATGGAGTAAAGGAAGACGGAAGGCTTTCGTCTTCATCTCTAAAGCAGATATTGAGTTAGTCTCACGCTGCTCATCATAACTGACATTTTATTTTCGTCTGCGGGATTGTTTCTTACCAAATGGACGTATTGAATCCTGTGGGGAAATCGAATTATGACTCGGGTGACATCAACGGATGCGATTTGAGGCACCATGAAGGGTTAAATTTGGGACTTGAAAAGATGAAGAGTATCTGTGTAATATACTTTTCCTTCTACGGTTGTAGGAGAATTGTGCATCTACCCATTGAGCATTTGGCGAAATCTCACTGTGGGAGAGACGTAACTTTTGCAGCTTGACAATCGTGCACTACTAATCACCGTGTCAGTTTAAGCTCAGCTGCAGTCTCGTTTCTGACCAACCACTGCGCTGATGCTTCTCATCCGATATTCAGTCCCCTAATCATATCCCGATTTTAGGCGTTCGCGTGGTGAATTTAGCTGAAATGAACACTTAATGCGTATCTGGGTGTAACCAACTACGAGCTTTTTGGTGGTTTCAGCAGCTCTGAACGCAATAGCGCGCTATGGACAAGTGGGTTATTTTAAGTTGTTTGGTTAGTGGAAGAATGTTTTGATTTTACGGAATGACAACACGTATCAAGAAACTCTCTGACGAACCCCCGTTGGTTTATGTAGTCACAATTGCTCAAAGGTTGACGGATGCTAGTCAGTGCCAATATTGACCCCACTGTATAGGAGGCACACTTTCAGTTTGACAAGCGCAGTGAGCCTATGTACAGCATTTTACTCCAAGTTCCCCTTGCCCTGCTGCCAGTCTGACACACCCATGCTGCGGTTCCAAGCACGGAACCTCAATGAAGTTTTGCTCAGTATTTTCCCAATAATGAATGTCTGTGTTTTTCTGTCCAAACGTTGCAAACCTTATTGTTGATCATTGTTATGAAGAGCAAACGCACCAAATCCACACCGCTATCTTCTTGTTATTTTTACCTTTCGATTGAGTCTATCATCTGTTGTTGCGGTTGGGCACTGCTATGCATCGCTACTGTATCATTATCAGTGATCCTGTGGATGATGTGCTTAACACCAAAATTTTAAGATGCGTCACATTTTAAATAAAACCATCAGTTTGAGGACTGCAATCGTTTTGCGTACCGAGACAACTTGGCCGGTTCAAGAGATCAGGATGGCATGTGCTCTACCAGGATCATTTTACCGTTTCTATTTCGTTTTATAGTTTGCTGGACCATTAGATAACCGAAATTGGGACAAAAAATTCATTCGAATTTATTCGGTTAGGTATTTTTACGCTTGCTGTCAGCTCACACCTTTCTCTCTAAAGTAACTGGGTGGTTTCTTGCTTGAATTCTTTTAGTTGTTTAGTCATATAAAGTTAATAAGATGGATTGAACCCCATGTGCATATTATAGGCTTGAACGCCGTTATTTCTTTCGATCTTTGCAATTAGCGAGCCCTCAGTTCTGACGTTTTTGGCACTTAGGTGTGTGACCGGTTCGCTCCCTGTTTCGGAACGGACAGTGAGCAGGTCTTTCAGCTTCCTTATGACGCCGTTGCGTTGCAGCGTAAATTATTCCACGTCAATCGTGTCCTGTTGATGCATGGCCGTGGTGGTCAGGATGTTTATTGTGATAATTCAGGGATTGATTCATATGGGCTGCTTTTCAGTTGACCTTGTTTTGTGTTTTTCTATTCAAACCACTCTTAAGAAAGCCTGTTAGTTGTCGTACTACGCAATCATCCCCATTCTTTTGTTCGGGGAGTGTCATTTATTGTTTCGTTATTTAGGTGTTAGTTATGTATTATCCGGGTGATAGTCCTCAGTTCGCTCGCAAATCCTTTGGATCGACTTAAGTCTACGGCGTCGATCAGCAGTCGAACATCAACCGATATCGTTATTTCGACTTCGGTAATTTATTGTCAATTAATTGGTGGTGGTTTTTTCTTATTATAGTTTCAGGTGTTCCAAGCTATATGCCACAATTGCTTTCAATCCCCGTGAAAAATTAAATACTGTATACAAGACTTGCAAACTGTGTTGTATCCACAAACAAAAGTGGTACATTATTTTGGTTGGCTCCCTTTTGCTTTGTTCTGTTCGTCAGAGTTTGGTTCATATAAACCGCTCGTGGACAGTTTTCTGAGTCAAAAGAACGAAACTGTAGGAAATTTTCTTGAAACTGATGTGTTTTCTGCAACGTTCATTTATATTCAGCGACTGGGATACGGTGCAACCTTCTTGATGTGAGACTTCCAATCGTCGATGAAATTTCAGCGCTTTTTGAAGGATCACGATCTTTAACGTTGAATTGGGATCTTCACTATAAACACAAAAGTGCGCCTTAGAACATATCCGCAGTGATTTACATTTAACACCTCATGAACCAGGTACCACATTCAAACTTTTGATTTCGGCCGGTGTATGCTGGCGATTAATGTGCGATAACAAAAAGCGTTCGGTGCACAAATATATTCGTAAATTGCAAATCGAATCTGACCTAAGTGCATTAAAGACCACTTGAGGAGGGTTGAGAAATTTTCATTTCACTTTTTATGTCTCCAAGGGTATCGCGGCAGCGCCATCATCATTTATTGCCTCCGAGCAGCACTCTAGCACTTCATCTTTTGAACTCAACTGAGAAAGCCCACTCGGCGCCCTACTATTTGTCTCACTCAAGAACAGCTCACTCGATG
>NW_008751935.1:639737-689462 GCF_000715545.1 Opisthorchis viverrini
GTCCGAAAATCTCAATCAACTGGTACTCTTTCTTGACCATACAAAATTTATGATTCTGCTGCAGGTTACTTTAAGTAAAATTGCCCTTTTCACTCAAGTAATGGTAACCTGCAAATTAAAATCCCCAAATATTTTACGAGTGGGTACCCGGTTATGTGTGGACTCAGAGGGACGTTCATAGGCACTTGGTAACCTGATATAATGCAATTCCAGCTAAACAGTATGATTTGTGCACTCTCGATTGCAATGTTTACTGATTATATTCCGAAACGGGCGTTACACAATGAAAGATGGGTGAAAGACTCTAGTAGCAATAAACAGCCCAAAGCCTACTAGTGTACATTTCAATTTATTTCAGTGTGCAGAGAGTCAGTTTCAACCATCAACCTCCGACAAAATATAGAAAAGCTGCAATGTTATTATCGTTTCTGAAACCGAATACCTGGTCTATATTTTGTGCATATTTAAGATGAAGCCTCAGTCACAGGTTGGTCTTTTTTCAACTACAATTGACGTGTGTCATTGTGAGCTTTTTTATAACCATTAGAACACAAGCTAAAAAATAATAGATAATGTATAGAAGCGATTTCCTAGCAGGGCCCGCATTACTCTTCTTCTGCATGCACACCACTTTCAAATGACACAAATCTATCTGGTCTTGTGTTATCTCCAAATCGATTTCTTTTGTACTCGGATACAGGTAACCCACGACGTGTTTATGGTAATCAGGAGCACTGTAGAAACGGATGGTGTTTGATCGTGTTGGTGTAGAGCTACTGGATAAACGAATTCTTACTCACCACTCCATAGTTACCGGTTGATGAAGTGTCCCTTGGGCGCATCTCAAACATTTTTGGTCTGACAAACTGACGTCTGGACTGAAATGATTTTGAATCCTCATAAAGCTCAACAATCCAGCCAAATTTCTGGACCCATTACGGGAACCAGTAAAACTTATATGCAAACCGGAAGTGTACTTGTGGACATCAGTAATTGTTTTCGAATACGAAATTTGAAATTGATGGAAACCATCCGTGCTATCAGGTCGCAACATTACCAAGCAGGACTCTGTGTGAATCGCTTAAGTAGCAGTTTATGCTCCAGGTTATTTAGGACGGTAGCATTCTGCCTTTACCTATCGCAGAACCGGTGCTTCGTTTATGGCGAACGAGAATCCAATAAACCAATCTAGTCGTAGTTATTACGTATTATGGGAAATACCCTGTGGCTGATTGGCGGTAAATCTTCGTGCCTGAGTTTTTTGGACATTGCCATATCGTTTGTGCTTGGTTGTCATTCGTGAACTATTAATTTACAAAGAAAACTTGACAAGATGAGACAAGCGAGGTATCACAATCACTAGCTGGGATATTCTTACAACCGTCGACAGAAAATTTGTTAGTCAGAGAATAGTGCAAAATACTTGTGAACGTTTTCAACCCAGTTTGTTCTTCCTTTCATGTATATGATAACGCGTTGGTAAAGATAGAGTTCCGCTCGCGTCCTAAGCTCCTAGATCCGCCGTTCCTCATTTCGCCAGTAGTTGCCATAATAAGGCGGATAGGCTCTAAGCTCACGGCCGACGGCCATGCCATCGAAAAAAGTGAGTCTCCAGTGGCAGAATTCTGGAGAGTGTTCCACATACACTTTCATGGCCCAACGGCATCAATGGTTTCATCCTATGTGAGCGGTTCCTCCGAGGCACTCTCTCTGGGTTGATGCCCGAAACAGAAACTCCCAACCATATTGAAGAAATCCATATCACGTGCTTGGGGGCAACTATCGGATTCTGAGCCCAGTCTGATGGACTAAACTTCTCAATAAAGTCATTTAATGCCAAACTGACCTCCACCATGCATATATTAGAAGCGTTTGCTAAAACTGTAATTCGCGAAAGCTAAAGGGCTGAGAAAGTGTGAAGAAAGAAACCCACTTAATTCACGTCATTGCAGAGTTCGAAGTCAACTTACGTCTATCCTTCCTCATCGCTCTCGCTTCGTTGAAAATACTTCGGATGTATTTGTGATTATTCGGCAGGCGAAGACTTCCGTAAAATCTGAGGGATGGGGCAAAATGTGGCATGCCATTTTCGCAATTGCTGCCAGGGGAAAATAATGGCGCCAGACTCACCAATGGCAGCGTATAAATAGCCACACACCACAGCAAAATCCAATGCAGAAATAACTGTTAGTAACAGGCAATCCGTGATCAAGAATTCGTATTTATCTCTAACGGTTATATATAAACGCATATGTATCTCGTGCGTGGCGCGCTACAGAATTACTCTAAGGCTTGCCACAAATTCGTCTGCTTCATTATGTCTGTGGATCATTTCAGGAACGGTCCATTTGGTGGAATATCTGACGGGACCATGGATTTCTTATGCTATGTATTATGAAATACTCTGTTTTGATCTCGACAAGCCCTCGAAATAAAACTGGAAGGAGGGTACGCGGAAATGAGACCAAAGTGGTTTGACCTAAAGCTGTCTAAGAAGCGGGTGTTGTGTTATGCGAAACTTTTGAATAATAAACATGGCGATACTCTAAAACCGTGTAACGAGCTCTTTGAAGGGCACCCAAAACTACTTGTCAAATGGACTCCTATGTTTGGAGGGTCGAAAAGGGAAATCCATAACACCCAGTCAGGAGCCACATTCACAGCTCCCTTTGTTTATTTTGCTCAGGCGATAGTGTTGTAGATATGTGAGTGGACGTGCATGTTACAAACAGCGTGCTATATCCGGAAGCCAAGGCGTAATATGTGTGATCGTTTTGCAAGCGATTTACGAAGTGTTTGCACTAATTAGAATGGCGGTGAAATCGTCATTACAAAGTGTCCAGTGAGACTTTCCGCCGTGACAATGCAGAGCCTTATGTTTTCAATTGGACAGTGTGAATGTGGCACATGATCTCTCCGGAATCAGTTTGCAGGAAAACCTGTGTTATTCTTTCAGCGCTGAGACTGAGGTCCGGTGAGGTTTTCAACTGGGAGAAGACCGATACATAACGTAACTCACTTTTCTGCCTTCGCATTGCGACAATCCTTAAATGTAGATTACATTTACGCTTACTCATTAACAAAATCATTAAATGAACTCCGTGGTTGCTGGCTGATGACCATGATTCGAAACTTATGCACACTAATCATATGATAGTCCCTATTCAAAGATAGTATCATGACCATCTATTTGCGGACATTAGGTGCATCTATTATTGGACGAAAATTATTCAAGCATGGCTCGATTTTTATGGATGATGAGTTTAACACCCGAAATTTTCATATTTGTTATGTGTCCCATTTGAGATGAAACCATCTGTTCGAGGACTACGATCGCCTTGGCTACCGTATTCTCCCAATAATATGATTAAATTATAGGATGGTATAAAATCACGAACACCAAATCGAATTTTTGCTTACCATCCATGTCAACAGTGTGCAAATATCGGTTAGAAAGCGGTTGGGTTGATCCCAGAATAGAACAAGTAGAGGACGTTAGCATTTTGTCAACATGCGCGGTTAAATGCCCCACGAATGTGTTCCCGTTTTGCTGATATTGTTTTTCTGGGGTTCTGATACCCATCTTTGTCAAGAAATGTCGCTTCCTACGTTGCTGGCGCCACAATGTGCACATGCGTATTACTGACTGGCACAGAGGACTGCCATTAGCAGCGTGCAGCAATGCGGAGCACAGAATTCCGGCTGGGTGTTGTGGGTTGCGGTTTCACATTCCGGATCCTATCCCGTGATACCCCTTGATGGTCCAAACATACGAAAATCACGACGAACTGTATCAGGGAAGACGAGGAACATGCGTCAGCAGGTCGGTGACTGGCCTTGCAATTCAATCGGACTGGCGGTCAACACTGCGGGGTAAACGGCAAATGCGGCCGAGCAAATCAGACGGAGATAACAATTACGCGGGAAGCAAGCTAACCAGCGGGCAGTTGTCATAATCTCAAGTAGTTTTCAGTGGGTTTTAGGGCACAGTTAGTGTGCACCATGTGGACTGGACGCCTGATAACGGATGTGTAGCCATAGGTTATTTTCTTCCTCGTTTTAGTCTGCGGAACCGGAGTCATTCTTTGCTGGATGGCTCGATTTTGTATATAATGCTCCTTTACATCAATTGGTCATTGAGGCATCAGTTTCGCTTCAGTCTTCCGTCTGCTCTCTCGATGTTTATACGGTCCTTCAAAAACGTTTATTTTCTGCGGTTGAACATCTGTGTTTCCACCAGCCACTTTACCGTTTCTGTTTTGTGTAGAAAATCACTGTTCAATTGAATAACCTGAATTGTTTGACAAAATATTTGTTCCGTATTTATCTGGTATCCCGACTTAGTTTTCACGTGTGTTTTATTTGCTTTGAAGCTTAAGGGGTATTTTCATCCTTGCTTTCCGTTGCATTGTTTCTCTCTAACAGAATTGTGCGGTTTCGCGCTTGAATTTCTTTTAGTTCTTTGGTCATGTAACGATAGTAGATGAGATTGCACCCAATGTAGCAATTTTGTAATCTTGAAAGCGATTATTTTACGCTAGCGCGCGGTCAGTTCCATAGTATTTGGCACTTATGTGTGTGGCCCGCTTGCTACCATTTTTCGGGCATACACTGTTTGGGAATAGACTGTAGGCATGACCCTGTAGAGTTGCGGCGTAATTCATTCCACTTGAAGCGATTCCTTATGTGGCTTTGCTTGTTGGAGAGGTTATTCCACGGTCAATCGATGCAAGCAGCTTTTTAGTTGATACCTTTTTGTGTTTTTCTAATTAACAGCAATTCCAAGAATGTGTTCTAGGCGTTCATTCTCCTTCTGATGTCCAGACACTGCTGCTTAATATTTCCATTTTAGGTGTACTTTATTCGTTTTTCTGGTGACAGTCCTCAGCCTGAGGTCTACGGTGTCGATCAGCTGACCAGCATCAACCAAATATCGTTAGTTCGACTTCATTGTTTTTATGTAATTTAAATATTGTCAGAATGCTTTCCAAATGGGCTAAAATTGAATAATGTATATAAGACTTCGGAATATCGCTGAACTCTGAGCGTTTCTTTCATTGGCTGCTAAATTGTGGTTTATTTTAGTGCCTTATGTTGCAGATAACATAAATGTGGGATTTAGCACAAATGAATTCATATTTTCCAAATGAATTACACCCCGGTTCATTAAAGACTAATTGAGGAGATTGAGAAACTTTTTCAAAAAACAAATCTGTTTTTTATGTTTCTAAGGATTACGCGGCAGCACCGTCATCATTTGTTGCCTCTGAGTAGCACTTTTTCACTTCATTGTTTGAATTCAACTGACAAGGCTCACTTAGGGTCCGCTGATTTCCTGGCATACCCCAAATGTATGCATATCCTAATTTCACAAAGGTGATTTTAGTTGCCTTCCGTTTTGAACACATCAGCAAATGCAAAGTGCACGTAGTGATGTGACGGCCGCTGTTGAGTATAAGTGAAGGAGAAAGATGGAAGCAACACAAGCTAAAAGTTGATGGACAATGTATGGCGTCGAACGCTTGGTGGCTCCCGCGTTGGTCTCTTTCTCGAAGCGCACTACTTTCAAATGATCCAACATTAGTGCCAAACGGGAACCTGCGGGAATCGCAGTTTGTACTCATGGCTATCTAGAACGGATACACTGTTCTTATCTGAACGGCAAATAAAATCCGTGTGCACAATGCAACCAAACTTGAAAAATTTAATTGACAGATAATTTTGACCCCCAAGTGGAAACAGCTTTTATAGTTTAATTATTCCCTCCTGAATCGTGACGAAAAGAAATTGGAGTACGCACGAATAATATTTGTGTTGTTCAAGTCGTTTTTTATTACTGCGTGATAGTTATGTTGTGTTTAAACATATTTAAGAAATGAACGATCTTCCGGGACGCGCGGAAAATCCAACGGTACCCGCGTGGTCGTCGAAGATCAGTTGAAATGAATGTAGGAATGACATTCCCAGTATGATGCCCACAAAACAGTTGGGAGTGGTGTTTTGAAAACGAGTGCAACACGACACGTCGTAATTGGTGGTTGTCTGTAGAAACATTGTCCAACAAAGTAAGCAACATCAACGATAACAGATCTTCTTTCTGCTCAGTTTATTTCACTGACTTAGACATATATGCAACAGTAGTTTATATATATAATATACAATGATAAAATAAAAATTGTAGAAACGTACGAAAAACATAAACGACATATAACGTTAAACGATAATCGTTCCCATTAGCTATCTATTTAATTTTTAAAAAGTAATCCTATAGTGATCAATTTGGATATCAACCATTGTCTCTTAGGTGTTGACTGCTTTGTAAAGAGATAAAATTAGTCCACTGAACCAAATGCTCAAAATTGAAGTAAAGCAGTGGTTGAACCAGGGCACACCTGTCCATTTTAGACAGGCGAATTGATTCACGAAATAACTAGGGCTGTTTAACTAAATGAAGCAAGATTTCGGGCCCCATGTCGCACCATATTTACGCCTAATCTGTGTTCACAAATCCTCGTGAGAAGACTAGTCACTTGGTGCCTGTTGCAATCGCTAATTTATTTTGCTTTTGAAAACCCATTTTTCTGGCTGCAATTTAACTGAATTAGTTGTATCTCGCGTAAGTTTGAGTTTTATAATCTCTAGAAACACTAGCTTAGTCTGACGAAAAATAAACGTATCACTAGCTTAGTCTGACGAAAAATAAACGTAGCTCAGAAGCAGCGTTAGACATTTAAATGAATCTTTGTGATCATATTAGGCACGGAGGATATAGGATCACTTTTATTAACCAGGCCTAATTCAGGTAGATATGATTTTTTGTCTTTCATACGAGTCCCATTCTCAAAGGATCTGCCGGCGAGTAACCATATGCACTTGTAAATTTAAAGTCGGGTAGGTTGCATATCATCACCGTTGAATGTTCAATCGGTTGGTCGCATGTGTGAAAGCGATTATCTACCTGTTTTGTGTACTGTTTTGGCATGATTTGGAGCATTTTCCCTTGTATTTGGAATGTAATCGGAGGCAGATCAGGCAGCCTTTCACAGTCGAACACGTAAACGTGGTGCATTGTCCTCCAGATACCCAGAACATTGTTGATCGTCATGTGAATATCTCCAGGCAGATCGATTGTGTTTGTGCCAGTATCGAAAAGCATCCTATGGTCTTCCGTGCAAAATCCCGAATCATCAATGAATATCCTATAAGATATGCAAAAGTTAGGAGGTAATTTCCGCACCCAGGCAGCTGATATAAGTGACTCGGAAATGTCTCCTGCTTACCAGTTAACCCTCGTTTCCCAATAAGGTCCCTGCGCGACATTTATGTAGGTCACAGGATCAGTAATGAGTTGTTCGAGATTGTCGCCCATCACGAATGTGGCGCCGCCACTGCAGAAGATAACAGCAAAATGTGGTTGTGAACATTTCGAAATTTCGATGACACTGTTTTGATTCACATATATCTGTCACACATATCTGTCAACATTTTATCGATAACGAATCGTTTTGACTGCGGCAGATGTCCAACTTACTCCTGGAAATAGAAGCCAAATTTTCGACTCATCAATCCTTGTTGATTAAAGAATGAAGAAGGGGATTAGTGTTTTCTGGAATAATTGGCTACCGCCCTAATCCGATAACTCCGTCAAAGGGATTATTATACACGTTTTCATCACCTGCCGTCACCAAGCCGAACGGTACGTTTCCAATAAGCATACCACCAAACTAGAATATTTATGGAGTATTAAACGCGACAGATCTGCATTCATGTGAACCGCTGCTTTCACTCCACCCACATTGCCAGCCCCGTAACGCTGGTAGAAGATATCTCTGCCGACCAGAATCGACGATGCCTGTGCCATATTCAGTAGACTTTTGCCAACCCACAGGTTTCTATCCACGCGATCCGAAGGTACCCATATTGATGGTGAACTGGTATAAACACAGTTTGCTCAATCGTGATTGTGCATAAATATTGCGCCTAAAAATTTGAACCATGTGAAACGTTACGATACTTACCGAACCCCAAGGATACAATGGGATTCTGAACATTGCCCGCTCATTTCGTTCGATTTTGTCCGTATGCTCTGAAATTCTAAAAACGTATTTTATGCACCGAGAATTACTCACAGATGTGATGTAACTCGGGTCAGGAAACAACCCGTAAATGTGACAAGAATGAACCACATAGTCAGAATTTGCCAAATTGCGGCTTTGCTTTCTGAAGCTGAGTTTTATTTCGTACAGGGTTGACAATATCATCCAGTCAGATTTAATCTGAGGAGCACATTGATCGGTTGCTATGGTGAAAGGGCAATTACCAATCGTTGACAACCTGATCAGATATCGGATCATCCGGGCACAATGAAACACAGTGAAAATGTAGCCGCATCTACTCCAGAAAATCTGCGATGTGATCGTTTAATTTCCCGGGGTTTATCAACCTGGTATAAGATGCAACGTCACAGCAGATTTTCGTTTGTCCGTACAAATCCGAATGCATGGGTTTTCACAATAACACGCCGCGAAATTTTGTTTTCCGAAAAGGTAGGCAAATTAACATAAAACGAAGACATTTGGGTCACGATTCAATGCACAAATCCACAGCTAAAATAATTGGTACGGAGATGATTAAGAAACTGAAGTCATCAACACTTGGAACAAAATTAAGAGCCGTTGTGGAATGCCTCATGTCAGAGGTGAATGCAGATTGGTAAGTCCGAAATAAATTCGGAATAAAGTGAAGGAAAATCAATCAAAGTCCTCGGTATTTTAGGAACTTTTCGCACTGGTTAATTGTGCTTCTCATATGGCAGGCCTCAGATCGGATCTTTTCATTGTCAGGCCATGCCAAAAATTTAGGCAGCCTTAATCGGCTATGTTTAGCATCGAGCGAAATGTATTAACAAAGACCACAAGAACTCAGCCCATGTTCTATGATACGCAGTACACTGCAGGTTGTGTTGTTGTGCTGCAACTCAGCATTGAGATTGCTTGCGGTAACTGACTGAACAACCATGGGCCGGAAAACTGTGAAGCAACTTTTATTGTGCGAATGTCATTTAGTAACACAAAGCGCCTAAACCTTTGCAGTTGCGTGGACAAATACATGAAAAGAACACGGATATTTCGGCCACGTGCATTTTGTTTTTTTTTGTTTGCTGCATTTTGGCTTGATCAAATGACAGAAAACTGCACTGAGTTGACGAAGACCTATTGCGTATGATTTTAAGGGGAAAATGGAAGGGTTTCTTTCTTTGTACATTATCGTGGGGACTGTATTGTTCACTTAGGTGAATCAGCCTGTAGCACAGTGTTTGAGGTGTTTGAGAATCTCATGCAAAGACGCGACTTGCACTAGGGCGGCTTTATTAGGCCGATTTAGCTCCACGTTGTAGGTTGCATTGAAAGCCACTTCATACACAAGCTTAAAATTTGCGTGAAACTGCCCTTTTGTATTTGATTTCTTGGGCTCCGTGAGCACTCAGCACGCTAAAACCTGAAGAAAGGAACACGGATGTCACTTCAGGCTTGCGCTTTGCTATTCAATTTCGAGATGTGTTTTGAGCTGTGCCATGTAGCTTGCCTTAAGGATAATCGGATAAGCAGTTTACGTAATTTCATTCGACAGTTTAATTCGTCTCATTTTGATCAGAATTCCCCAACATTACCATATGTCCTTCATAATCTGTGTATTAAACACACCAGTTGAATGTCCAGGCACAGCTGCATCTCGTTCAAAGGCGGAAAACTAACACCTGTTGAGTTGGAATCAGGAGATAGTCGCTTGCTTTGTATTCATACCCGGTGTTTCATATAGGAACAATTTTACTGGAGCTCAACCAAAATCCAACGGTATAATGCTTACTGGACACCTAGGTCACAAAAATTTACTTTTCATCTGGTTGTTAGCGCTTGTATGGCATGTAATATTGCAATTCTAATTTACGGAGTGTTGCTCGCGTTATCTAATATAATAACATGTTGTAAGCCTAATGTTTCCTATTTATTTTCGTATACATTTTCCCCGAGGGTAACCAGCGCTACGCGAAATAGTGGATATTGTATGGCAGGCGAAATGGTCATTGCACCGAGCGATAAAACTAGTTCGTTGTAGGCAACCATGCAGTAGTCCCACTCCGAAATGAGTGTTTTTATCTATGCTGATGACGATGCCACCCGCGAAAATAAATTTTATTCTCTAGGTCTAGGCATGTTAGGTCAACGGAGGTTTCCATCTGTGTCCCACGATAATGAAAAAAAATTCTTAACCTAGTCGGCGATCACACGGACCTAATGTCGCCAAGGATAAACTGGCAGATAATCATGAACGGGCTTCTTTATGATACTTTAGCCCAAATTAAAGTTGTGGCATTTTAGCGGGTACCGGTTGATAACTGTGGTAGCATCACCGCTTTTGGCGCTACCACATACTAATTATACATCGTTTGTTTTGCGGATGCGAAGCTCGGCAAACACAGAACCAACCGCTCCCTAGTTTGTAAGCCTGTGTACTGAACGCTGATGCAAACTCCAGAGAGCTGCTCGAAATCGTTTGATAGGGCGGCGTCTGGCTAGTGGTTGTAACAGTAGACGGAGCATTCGACACGGTGTGTTTCCACTTACTGAAACCAGCGCAAATAGATTTGCTCCCAAACCAGGATGAAACAAATCCAGCATTGTCAGTTAAAACACAATGTCTTTACTATCGGGTAAATTTTATATTAGTGTCCTCATACATGCTGTGGTATTTGGAGAGTACACTGGTGGTGTCAATCATTTTGGCCTGCAATTGTGCTATGCTTGGGATTACGGAATGACAAGCATGCGTGCATTCGTAAATTTTTGCAAAAACTGTTCCAGCTAGCGAGCGCTAACAACGTAGGGCAATAGGTTGTTCACACTTGTGCCTGTTTTGTCTGTTGTCATTTCACCGCTCCGGCCATACATGATGTCTACATTCACGTTGACACCATATATATAAAGGTTCATCAATCATAAATTTACTTGGCTTAGTTATCGGGCAAATGAGTGACTTTGATATCACATGGCTGTTGTCTTGTAGATGTTTGTCATGGTTATTTCATACCTCATATATACAAGTTATAAGAAAAGCAGGACAGCCTTTGATTCACGAGATTCACGGCGGAAGATGCCTCAGTTTCTAAACGTCCGCAGTAAGCGCAGTTGTTTCTACATTGTCTCCCATGGCTTCTCCGAGCTATCAAATATAATTGTGGGAAAATTCCGGTGAAGAAAGTCCGGCATAATTGTTCAGAAGCAATGATTTATCTCCGGCAATACTATCAGCTGGAAAGTTAATTTTACGCATCACAGTCATTACCAGAAGAGTAAACCGATGAGATTTCATTTCTATAACCATAACGCCACTCCACAAATTCGTTTCTTTGTGAATAGTAACCAATTCGCATTATGAAAACATGTTTGTTTTAATTTGAGGAGTTTAAGTTTACTGAGTAAGTAGCGCGTGAAACAAAACATTTCGATTTATGATATTATTGTCAGTGATACACCGGCTTCCATTTCAGATAGCACTGAAATAAGCACAGCTGTGACCTAGTATCGTGATTGATTGAATATCTTTCAACATGTGTTTCAGTCGTACAGTAGCAAAACAACAGATAGCCAATCTAAATAGAAGAACACAGTTCTTGTTTTCAGAAGGCTTCAGGTTGGTCAGTGTTCTCAAATTATGAAGGGAATCTTAAAGGCAAATAGGGCAACTTAAAACAACTGACCACATCCGACATCATGAAGAGGAAGTTTCAGCTGACACGTTATTCTCACGGCAGGATATTTTAGAGATTCCGAAAACCAATTCCAGAGTCCTCTCTTCAGGTAGGTTTTCTATGTAAGTTGGCATAAGTCTTTCGAATGTGCATTCCACGAAATCATCGATGTTAATATGAAAAATCGTCAGTTCCATGCAACCAGTAATATATAGAGGCATTAGTCTATATACAATGAGTAAGTACTTTTGAAGGCTGATGACTGACGTCACAGCGGAAACCCCACAACAGTTTAAGAGTCACAGAACACACATGACTTCGGCCTTCATTTAAGGTCACCAGCGCACAGCAGAAACCTCACAACAGTTTAAATGTCACAAAACATACATGACTTCGATCTTCATTCAAGCTCACCGGCCTACCTGTTTCCTCTTACCAGGCTTTCATTGCTGGAGGGGTTGTAGCCATTTTGTGGCAAGCCTGCGTCATATATTAGCATGGTTGATGGTTACAGCCCAATTCTACGAAGCGTACTTTTGCACAAATCATGTTAGGGGACCCATGCAGGTGGCGACTTTTTATGTTGCGTCGAGGGGGTTAACTGAAATGACCAAGGTGTATTTTGAGCTGTAAGGATCTCTTTCAGTAATCGAAGTTTACAATTCCGTCGTTCCTCTACCCCTAACAGATCATGCCGGGGATGCTACTTGTAAAACCGCACGAGATGCATCAATGTTTGAAGCCGACCTGTGTCGCAAGCATTAAGAAGTGCGGTCGTCCCAAGCTCCTTCGTCAAGCCTAACTATATTTATCTCCGTTGTATTTTGGTCCATGTCCCGGGCAATTACCAATCGTTGACAACCTGATCAGATATCGGATCATCCGGGCACAATGAAACACAGTGAAAATGTAGCCGCATCTACTCCAGAAAATCTGCGATGTGATCGTTTAATTTCCCGGGGTTTATCAACCTGGTATAAGATGCAACGTCACAGCAGATTTTCGTTTGTCCGTACAAATCCGAATGCATGGGTTTTCACAATAACACGCCGCGAAATTTTGTTTTCCGAAAAGGTAGGCAAATTAACACAAAACGAAGACATTTGGGTCACGATTCAATGCACAAATCCACAGCTAAAATAATTGGTACGGAGATGATTAAGAAACTGAAGTCATCAACACTTGGAACAAAATTAAGAGCCGTTGTGGAATGCCTCATGTCAGAGGTGAATGCAGATTGGTAAGTCCGAAATAAATTCGGAATAAAGTGAAGGAAAATCAATCAAAGTCCTCGGTATTTTTAGGAACTTTTCGCACTGGTTAATTGTGCTTCTCATATGGCAGGCCTCAGATCGGATCTTTTCATTGTCAGGCCATGCCAAAAATTTAGGCAGCCTTAATCGGCTATGTTTAGCATCGAGCGAAATGTATTAACAAAGACCACAAGAACTCAGCCCATGTTCTATGATACGCAGTACACTGCAGGTTGTGTTGTTGTGCTGCAACTCAGCATTGAGATTGCTTGCGGTAACTGACTGAACAACCATGGGCCGGAAAACTGTGAAGCAACTTTTATTGTGCGAATGTCATTTAGTAACACAAAGCGCCTAAACCTTTGCAGTTGCGTGGACAAATACATGAAAAGAACACGGATATTTCGGCCACGTGCATTTTGTTTTTTTTTGTTTGCTGCATTTTGGCTTGATCAAATGACAGAAAACTGCACTGAGTTGACGAAGACCTATTGCGTATGATTTTAAGGGGAAAATGGAAGGGTTTCTTTCTTTGTACATTATCGTGGGGACTGTATTGTTCACTTAGGTGAATCAGCCTGTAGCACAGTGTTTGAGGTGTTTGAGAATCTCATGCAAAGACGCGACTTGCACTAGGGCGGCTTTATTAGGCCGATTTAGCTCCACGTTGTAGGTTGCATTGAAAGCCACTTCATACACAAGCTTAAAATTTGCGTGAAACTGCCCTTTTGTATTTGATTTCTTGGGCTCCGTGAGCACTCAGCACGCTAAAACCTGAAGAAAGGAACACGGATGTCACTTCAGGCTTGCGCTTTGCTATTCAATTTCGAGATGTGTTTTGAGCTGTGCCATGTAGCTTGCCTTAAGGATAATCGGATAAGCAGTTTACGTAATTTCATTCGACAGTTTAATTCGTCTCATTTTGATCAGAATTCCCCAACATTACCATATGTCCTTCATAATCTGTGTATTAAACACACCAGTTGAATGTCCAGGCAGAGCTGCTGCTCGTTCAAAGGCGGAAAACTAACACCTGTTGAGTTGGAATCAGGAGATAGTCGCTTGCTTTGTATTCATACCCGGTGTTTCATATAGGAACAATTTTACTGGAGCTCAACCAAAATCCAACGGTATAATGCTTACTGGACACCTAGGTCACAAAAATTTACTTTTCATCTGGTTGTTAGCGCTTGTATGGCATGTAATATTGCAATTCTAATTTACGGAGTGTTGCTCGCGTTATCTAATATAATAACATGTTGTAAGCCTAATGTTTCCTATTTATTTTCGTATACATTTTCCCCGAGGGTAACCAGCGCTACGCGAAATAGTGGATATTGTATGGCAGGCGAAATGGTCATTGCACCGAGCGATAAAACTAGTTCGTTGTAGGCAACCATGCAGTAGTCCCACTCCGAAATGAGTGTTTTTCTCTATGCCGATGACGATGCCACCCGCGAAAATAAATTTTATTCTCTAGGTCTAGGCATGTTAGGTCAACGGAGGTTTCCATCTGTGTCCCACGATAATGAAAAAAAATTCTTAACCTAGTCGGCGATCACACGGACCTAATGTCGCCAAGGATAAACTGGCAGATAATCATGAACGGGCTTCTTTATGATACTTTAGCCCAAATTAAAGTTGTGGCATTTTAGCGGGTACCGGTTGATAACTGTGGTAGCATCACCGCTTTTGGCGCTACCACATACTAATTATACATCGTTTGTTTTGCGGATGCGAAGCTCGGCAAACACAGAACCAACCGCTCCCTAGTTTGTAAGCCTGTGTACTGAACGCTGATGCAAACTCCAGAGAGCTGCTCGAAATCGTTTGACAGGGCGGCGTCTGGCTAGTGGTTGTAACAGTAGACGGAGCATTCGACACGGTGTGTTTCCACTTACTGAAACCAGCGCAAATAGATTTGCTCCCAAACCAGGATGAAACAAATCCAGCATTGTCAGTTAAAACACAATGTCTTTACTATCGGGTAAATTTTATATTAGTGTCCTCATACATGCTGTGGTATTTGGAGAGTACACTGGTGGTGTCAATCATTTTGGCCTGCAATTGTGCTATGCTTGGGATTACGGAATGACAAGCATGCGTGCATTCGTAAATTTTTGCAAAAACTGTTCCAGCTAGCGAGCGCTAACAACGTAGGGCAATAGGTTGTTCACACTTGTGCCTGTTTTGTCTGTTGTCATTTCACCGGTCCGGCCATACATGATGTCTACATTCACGTTGACACCATATATATAGAGGTTCATCAATCATAAATTTACTTGGCTTAGTTATCGGGCAAATGAGTGACTTTGATATCACATGGCTGTTGTCTTGTAGATGTTTGTCATGGTTATTTCATACCTCATATATACAAGTTATAAGAAAAGCAGGACAGCCTTTGATTCACGAGATTCACGGCGGAAGATGCCTCAGTTTCTAAACGTCCGCAGTAAGCGCAGTTGTTTCTACATTGTCTCCCATGGCTTCTCCGAGCTATCAAATATAATTGTGGGAAAATTCCGGTGAAGAAAGTCCGGCATAATTGTTCAGAAGCAATGATTTATCTCCGGCAATACTATCAGCTGGAAAGTTAATTTTACGCATCACAGTCATTACCAGAAGAGTAAACCGATGAGATTTCATTTCTATAACCATAACGCCACTCCACAAATTCGTTTCTTTGTGAATAGTAACCAATTCGCATTATGAAAACATGTTTGTTTTAATTTGAGGAGTTTAAGTTTACTGAGTAAGTAGCGCGTGAAACAAAACATTTCGATTTATGATATTATTGTCAGTGATACACCGGCTTCCATTTCAGATAGCACTGAAATAAGCACAGCTGTGACCTAGTATCGTGATTGATTGAATATCTTTCAACATGTGTTTCAGTCGTACAGTAGCAAAACAACAGATAGCCAATCTAAATAGAAGAACACAGTTCTTGTTTTCAGAAGGCTTCAGGTTGGTCAGTGTTCTCAAATTATGAAGGGAATCTTAAAGGCAAATAGGGCAACTTAAAACAACTGACCACATCCGACATCATGAAGAGGAAGTTTCAGCTGACACGTTATTCTCACGGCAGGATATTTTAGAGATTCCGAAAACCAATTCCAGAGTCCTCTCTTCAGGTAGGTTTTCTATGTAAGTTGGCATAAGTCTTTCGAATGTGCATTCCACGAAATCATCGATGTTAATATGAAAAATCGTCAGTTCCATGCAACCAGTAATATATAGAGGCATTAGTCTATATACAATGAGTAAGTACTTTTGAAGGCTGATGACTGACGTCACAGCGGAAACCCCACAACAGTTTAAGAGTCACAGAACACACATGACTTCGGCCTTCATTTAAGGTCACCAGCGCACAGCAGAAACCTCACAACAGTTTAAATGTCACAAAACATACATGACTTCGATCTTCATTCAAGCTCACCGGCCTACCTGTTTCCTCTTACCAGGCTTTCATTGCTGGAGGGGTTGTAGCCATTTTGTGGCAAGCCTGCGTCATATATTAGCATGGTTGATGGTTACAGCCCAATTCTACGAAGCGTACTTTTGCACAAATCATGTTAGGGGACCCATGCAGGTGGCGACTTTTTATGTTGCGTCGAGGGGGTTAACTGAAATGACCAAGGTGTATTTTGAGCTGTAAGGATCTCTTTCAGTAATCGAAGTTTACAATTCCGTCGTTCCTCTACCCCTAACAGATCATGCCGGGGATGCTACTTGTAAAACCGCACGAGATGCATCAATGTTTGAAGCCGACCTGTGTCGCAAGCATTAAGAAGTGCGGTCGTCCCAAGCTCCTTCGTCAAGCCTAACTATATTTATCTCCGTTGTATTTTGGTCCATGTCCCGTTTGCAGGCGGCCTGTACGGCAGTGCGTGAAATGCCTTGTTGCAATCTTCGTGCACTTCTTGTCTAATGTCAGAGGCGAAATTTAACTGTGGGATTTATCAGGCTATTTAATTGCAACTCTGCACGCTCAAGGGGTGTTATCGGAAAATATCATTTCTATACAAAATATGAGATGGCTCGAGGATAGTTGTTGTGAATGTAGTGATTTTGATCCAAAAGTTTATTGGGCTGAAACAAAGAATGAGGTCTGCTATTCCGATCAATGGGATATTACTCAAAAATCGCTAGTCAGTTTGGTTCGTAGGTTTCCACTCATGAAGCACATTGGCCATTACGTTATCTCCTTCACCAACTGTAAAACCAGCTGATATACGCTGTTGTACCGTCCAGTTGAAATGTTCCGTCGTAAAATTAATAAATGTGGTCTCAAAATACACTTGTAATTCGGCAAAACAAGTGAAGTATGGGCGTTTCAGAAAGCGTCAGTGGTGCGTGTGAGCTGCTGTCTGGCCAATCTCATTATAAATGCTGCGACATTATCCAGGAAAAATAATTTAATACTATTATGTAGTTACAGAAGTGGGAAGCGGCACGTTGTGTATCGAAAATCAAGGTCCCTGACAGAGATCACAAACGAAAAAATGCGCATCCGTGAAAGTCACCTGGGTAAGGAAGTGTTTCAAAAAGAAAATTCAGCATTATGCTTCGCACAATGCGACCTCAGAAATCTTGACAGAATTTGTAGAGATGTCGCCATGTTAGCACGAGTATAGATGGAATGAATATTTAGGCCATGAGCATAGAAGATTGTGTTGTTTGAATTAAAGCCGTGGTTTCAAGCAGTTTACTTTTGCAATCAATTCCAAATCATTTCAAGAGCTGTGATCCGTATGTTTCCTTCGGTATTCCAAAAATTCTCTTTTTCACGGCGCCCCAACAATCTATTCCAGGTGTTCAGAACATGCTGATTTTTTCCCGCTCTATGTAGTTGAAAGCGATCCAGGTAAAATCTAGTCCTCGATTTCAATACAAATGTGAGGCTCACATGAAATTTAATGATACAAATACAGGGCAGCATGGTGGCTTTACGAACAGCTGAAAGATTCGAGGCGCGCTCAATTCCAGCAAACCAATAAAGTGCGCCCTAATTGCCAATATGTAACCGCGGATTTGCAATCGCACAAGTTAACATTAATCTGATGCGCTGCGGAAAATGGGCTACAGATAATTATCCTTTTATCCGATTCATTCATAAATGTATGGGGTACAATGAAGGCATCTCCAAACGCTGATGAACGCTAACAACGTCGTGCAAACCAGCTGCCAACTTTGTTTCATTTGGCTTTGCTA
Source organism: Opisthorchis viverrini (assembly GCF_000715545.1). Taxonomy (NCBI): domain Eukaryota; kingdom Metazoa; phylum Platyhelminthes; class Trematoda; order Opisthorchiida; family Opisthorchiidae; genus Opisthorchis; species Opisthorchis viverrini. The sequence continues at coordinate 657,954 of NW_008751935.1, forward strand.
TAAACCAATTTCCATTCATCAGCCGAGCATGACACACGCTCGTGTATTTTATTCCTGTAATTGGTTAGATACAATTAAAATTTAGACTCATTTACTCCGAGAAAATACGCTGTGAGTTATCGTCCAACTGCTATTTTTTCCACATGTCACATGTTACTTGGAGCTGACAGGACTGACTGTGTCTAAGTGCCCCTATGTTCAGTACACTTATTAGCTTTCAGTTGGACTGCAGTCGCTGTCCACTTTTACGAAGGTATCGCACGACCATTACTTACCTGCCTGCCGTTCTTCTTTACTTTAACGGCCCATTTGAATAAACGTCTTCTCATGTGACTCCGTAACTGAGCAAAAAGTAACTGATTATCTCTGTATACACACTGTTAAATCGCCCCAGTCAACTAGCCTAACCGTAGGACTCCCCGCTCGCCAAAACGCAGTCTGACCCACCACATTTTAAGCAGTGCACTGAGAACTTTACCGTGCCACTTTGCCTACTGATTAACTGGCGTTCAGCGCAACGCACTGGAGATGACATTGCATGTCAGCTGCTACCGCAAGCGCTGGCTTCTTGCAAGCTATCTGAATGTAATGAATAATTTCCAAAGAGAGGCACAATTGTAGTAGTGAGACCTCTCCACATACCATGTCGACAACCACCACTACCACTTGGTTGATGCATCGGCCAACAGGGATCCAAATTTCCGGCTGGACATTAGGTGTTCCGTTATCCTTGTGAATTGTTTATTTGTTGTTAAGTTGATGTTGTTTTATTTACGAATGGACACCATTTTATATCCTAGGTCCCGGTAGTCGAATTATTATTTTGAACACAACGGATGTGCGTACATTGAGCTCCCTGGGGAATACTTTTGAGGAAGGGTCATGGGCGAAATAGGCTTTCCTTTATTCGTAGAATTATTGTTCCTTCGTTCACTCGCAAGACAAATTCAGGAGTAGTGAGAACCAAGCCGCAAACAATAATTTCCGAAATTCTTTTAATTCAATTCGGATTTTGGATGACTCCGAGAACTTTCCCTTTTCTACTATTTTCGTCATTTCCTTTTTATTTTTTTCCATCATTATGGTCAGGGCACTATCTTCTAGAAATTGTTGGCATCGCTGGTCCGTCCGCCGTCTTCTACCTAAAGCAGACCGTCTGACACTTTTGTCAAGTACCTCAGCCCTCATCTGATCAACGCCAAGTAGCTTGCGTTATTACCAAAGGCATCGACGAGCAGGTTATTGTCATTCTGCTGACAGAGGAGCGCCAAAAATATGAAGCGTCGAAGATATATTGTGCAAAAATTTCAAAAATGAGCTCTGAGTATTTGATGGACTAAAAATCATACACTTTTACCACACTACTTTTGAGAAATAGCGGATAAGTTTTAAGTACCAATTGTGTCCAAAAAAGTATATGATGGGCCGGAAGCTCCAGACTGGGTTCCCAGTAGCTTGCTTTATTCAAGATTGAGAAGGAAAGACATCAAACTATTCTCCATTAATTTGCTGATGTTTACAGGATTTGGGAACGTCCAACGACAGCACCTTGTTTTGCGGCCGCGCACAACGTGATTCCATCATACAGGCTCGGGTGTTCATGTCATCGTTCAATTGGCAGACTGGCACAAATGGGGCTGAGAAACTTGCTGGCAAACACATTTTTTTAATCTTGACCTTAGACGAATCAGCGGGGTTTTGCGGGTGCGTTAGGACCCTGTTACATCGATAAGTAATGCCTGGTATCCTAGCAAACATTGTTTCGCGGTTATTTTACATAAGTCCTATGGGGGTTTCCTCGCAACTAAAAATGCAAGAAACGCCCACCTTGTAGCTATACCTTTTTCACCGGGAAGCAATATTGATAATGATTGTCAGGTCAGCACTGTAGTCACAAGACTAGCCTGCCTAGACAATACTTCTAGCAGATTGTCATTTGTATAAGGCAGTATGAAAACTGGTGTAATTTGAAAACGTGTAAATTCTCGTAGCAGTTGAAATGCATAGGCATAATTCATTATTAAAACTGGTCTAATTTAAAAAAGGCTGTTAATTTTCGTTGCGTTTAAGATGCGTAGGTCCTTTGACTAGGCAATCTAGGCGCTTCTTCACCAACCATAGTTTCCAAAAAAAGAATTTTTATTGGTGAAGGCCCGCTGAATTAAAAATTATAATCTAGACTAGGAGCCATGAATGAAACATGTCTAAAGCGTGGTCAGTTTGTCTGCCTAGGACCCTCGCGGCAGTTCTTTGTAGTGGTTATTTATTTCGCCTACATCAACTGTTTCTAATACATATTTATTCCAGATTAAATTTGACCCACTGAACCACGCTGAAAACGGTAAGACGGCGCATAATTATTTTTGTATTTTTGGATGGCTTTGTGTTCTTGCCCTGGTGTGGCCATGTTTCTTCCTCCTTTGGTTAAAAAATAATGGACTTATCGCTGCGTGCCGCAAAACCAACTTTACCAGCGTTATCGTCAAAGATTAGTTGGAACGAATGTAGAAAAGACATTCCCATGATAAGTCCTACAGGGCAGTCGGAAGACGTATTGTAAAAAAGGGTTCTGCATGTAGTTTCGCCGTTGGTGGTAGTCTGTGGAATAAAATGTTCATCGTTTCAGGTGAGAGCTGAGAGCAATGAAATCATGTGTAGTAAACGTGAGTGCATCGAACAAACATTGTACCAATTTTCAATATGCATATATTTTTATTTGTTTCATCCAGGACAAACTAAAATGTCATTCCACATTTGAGAGCTTTCAAATGCTACTGTCCTAGAGGCGTTCATCTGTATGATGACTATTCCCAAATTTGTCACCAACTAGGACGTTTAGAGTATAAAATTCATGCATCCAATTAAACATGCAACCGCTTTTTTGTTGCAGCATAACATATATAGCGGGATTAAAATTCGGAACCTTATTCCCAAATCACCAACTAGGACGTTTAGAGTATAAAATTCATGCATCCAATTAAACATGCAACCGCTTTTTTGTTGCAGCATAACATACATATCTGTATTTCATGGTTCCAGTATCAAAAATCATTCTATGATTCTCCACGTAAATTCCGGTTTTGAAAATGTATATCCTGCAAAACGGAATTGAACATTAGAGAATGAAGAAAGCTTCCCGTCAGGTTACCGAGCTCAAACATAAAGGTTCCTTGCTTACCAACTAACGCGCGTTTCCCAGTATGGACCATCAATAACGTTTACGTAGGTCACATCGTTAGAAAAAATTTGCTTCGCATTTTCACCCATCCAAAATGAACCACCGCGACTGGGAAAAAGAGATGAGGAATGCGATTGCCGACGGTTTAGTGACATTGACAACGAATATTCATACACATTTCAGCTCTCATAAATGAGGATGAATTAGGATATCGGACTTACTCCTGAAATTGGAAGCCAAACTTCCGACGCATTTGCATTTGCTGATGAACTGCATAGAGAAGAGGTTGTGTTTGTTCTGGAGACATCGACCGACGCCCCAGTCCGATGATTCCATCAAACGGACTAACAGAGACTTTCTCTGTAGCATCCATTACTAGACCAAACGGTGTGTTTTTGATAAGCGTATCGCCAAACTAGAATGGTTTCAAGTCAGTCGTGACATATAGAGCTCACATTTATGTCAGCTGTTGCCTTTTTCCCACTAACATTGCCGATTCCGTAAAGCTCGTCGAATAATTCTCCGCTTACCTTCAATGAGGTGACCTGAGAAATATGTAGTAGACTTTTGCCGCGCCATTGCCTTTTATCCACCCGATCCGAAGGTACCCAAATCGATGGTGAACCAGTATCGAGCAACATTCGAAACTCAGTTTGCTCAATAGAGATTTTGCATATATATTGCGACTTATAATGTAAATGGTACAAACGATAGGAAATTTACATCACCCCAGGGATACAATGGAATTTGGAACATAGTCCGTTTATCTCGCTCGAGTTTATCTAATCCTTCCGAAATTCTACGAAAGAGGTTTAGCGTGCTGAGCATCACTCACAGGTAGGAAGTGACATTTGCCAGGAGGCAACCAGTGAGGGCGATTAGGATAAAATCCATGAGTACAACGTTCCGCATTTCGGGTTTTTCTAACGCTCCTTACAATATGTATCGTAGACTAGATGATATTCCAAAATGGATTGGATTAAACGATTACCCAACCACCTTCCACGCAGAAATCGCACTGGCACATCGTCACAATGAAATAAATTTTTCTTGCATGAGAAATAGACCGGAAATCTCGAAATCTGTGTGTAACCAAATACCATTTGAATATCCTAATATACGTTCCGCAAATTCAGATGTTTATATGTTCCAAGTTCACAAACCTGTTATAGGTCCCAAAAGTTCAATACGTTTCTGGTGCGCAATACAGTGATCGTTCCAATAGGTGCCCATAAATACGCTCACCGCATTCACGACATGCAACGTCGATAGTTTTACCGCAATTGAAAGATTATTAATCGCAATCGATTGTGGAATCTTGCAGTTGCTGCAATGTTGGCACAAAAATATTGGACAAATGCCTAGTATGAAACTACGCATATGAGTCACTACTTAATATTCTGCGTTCAACATACGTAACACAGGCATACAATATAGGTGAGCCGTTTCCTTGGGATGCAGGTCTATTTGTTCTACCTAAAACTGCAAAGTCACTTTAGAACATGCAAGTTTCGCAACGTCAATCTAGATTGTGCAGTGAATTAATGTCATGTGCGTTTGGTGATTTGCCTGTTACAATCCGAGTGCGTACAGTCTTCTCAACCACAATGATATAAATTATTCGTCATCGTTCGTCGATGGATTCAGCCATTGATCTTTTAATCTCGCTTGAGTGTACAGGTGACGAGAATCAGAGCAACAACTGGAAAACTCAAGCGTAGACACTTAGCCCTCAAATTTATGAGCGCCTAGTTTTGTTAATTATTTTGGTTAATGCATAAGTTGAACCTTTTCATGTTTTATTCATAGATTATAGATTGGGCAGTGCAAAGGCTAAAAGAATTGTATCCGGAGGTTTAGCAAAATCGTCAGGGTAACAGTCGCCTAATCGTCTTCAAGCAAAATCGGGCAACAGTCGCCTAATCGTCTTCAGAACACGAACTCGGGGTTGGTTTATGGCGTAAAATCACGGACCAATCAGAATGTATGTAGTTAACCGACTCAACACCTATCCGCATAAATAGGAAATACTTCTGTGAATTGAAGGAGTATAAACTTGAGCTGGTCGGTGCATATAACTCAACGCTATCAAGGTCTGCTCGCTTGACGTAGGAAAGGTAAATTTCGATGAATTCAAAATTAGAATATTTTTGGTAGTTTTATGGGATATTTTTAATTCGTTCAACAATCACAATAGCAGCCTTACTTCATGTAGGCACTTATCAAGTATTGTGGCACCATAAATACAATCACAAAATTATACGAGTCACAAAATGTGAAATTTAGACAGCTTGGGCTGCGCAAGGGCACCAAAACGAGGAACGTGATACACACAAGAAGATTTGAAGGAAACGCTTAACAACACCATTGAAGCCATGATGGCTAATCCGGATCCACCAGGTTTGTCCTTGACATAAAATGATTTTATTCAATTAAAATGGTGGAACTGATGCAAGCACAATCATGTCGCTCAATTTGCAGTATGCACGTGAAGCTAATGAGCAGTTATCAGTTTTCCACTGTTTTCAGTAGGTGTCAGCGTCAGTATCTCAAGCCGGATATAGTCAACAGCGACCCTCGTAGGCATCTAAGAAATGCAACAATCATGCCGTTACTAGGCCTTTACTATGATGCTCTCACAGTTTTCGAAATCTGGAATTTTGCTTCTGAAATCCTACCTTCCAGTGATCCCAATCCAATTCAGCCTGCCAAACTGTGACGGTTTATTCTTTACGCTATCTCCCTCAGACAAAATATAAAGGAAGTTCATGAAAACATCAAGTTCACCTAGTCCGGATGATCGCAAATAAGCAAGAGTTGACGGCTATTTGAAATGCGCGTAGTCACACCCATTTAATAGCGTTTAAGAATATACCGGGTTCAAGTACAATGGTCTTGGCAATAAGTTCCCGTTGTGCTCACACCGTCTGCATAGTCAAATGGTTCTACCAACCTAGCTCATTAGTTAAGTTTCTGAGATATACTCACAAATATCTTCAGCAAAAATTGTTTTACTGGCGTTTGGTACCCTTCCATATTGGGGATACCCTGGGTCAGACCACACATACGACAAGACGATTCCCTTGACGCACAACATAGGTTTACATATACATTCTGTCATATTTCACAATTTAAAAAGCATGGCACATGACCCTATTGGGTTGAAGTACGAAGAGTAGGTCGTTTGAACAACGCGATGAAAATTGAAGTGAAAGGGACCCACGATCGTCGGCACACAAGACAACAATCAAGCGAATTTTTGTGAAGAAAAATGTTTCGGCTTTGTCTAGGGTGCTTTTGGTTCGGATTCTAAAAGCTTCCATTCTGTCGCTTTGGGATTCGCTCTCTCTGGAGCAATCTGAACGTATGGGATCGTGCTTGGTGGTGTTTTACAACTGGTTCCGAATGGACTCACCAAACACTGGCAGTCCTTTTTACAGTGTAATGTGACACTCACTCTGCCTGATGAGCGCGAAACTATTAGCGTAAGTTCATGAAGTTCTGAGGTGAAAAATGGGGTTCATTTTTGCTGACTTTGGTGAACGAATTACCTACCAATATCAATCAATCTGCATAACCCTAATATTGGAAGAATCATGCCCCTCCAAATTTTGAGCGCAACTGCTCCGGGGCGTGAATAATCAAATACCAAGTTAGCAAAATTAATCCAAAACGAAATATTCAAACTCCATCTTTCAGGATAAGTTTCGAATATGTTTTTTCACATTTTAGATGTATATTTTGCTTCTTAGGACAGACGTAAAAATGGACATGAACCATAAGCAGATGTGGACCCATAATCTAGTTTACCATAACTTCGATTCTTTCATGTTCAAATACCGTTTTGCACGCTCCAATTTGATGACTTCACAAAAATTGCTTGAACATGCTTTGAAAATAACACTGGCGAACATTAATGTTTTCGAGTTCTCTTCATCAGGTCAGCATTAATGATTAAAATAAGAGCGAAAACTGAACTACGCTGCGAAGATTGGGTAGCAAAATGCAAAACGTGAAGGCACGGACGAATGGTTGACTGCGCTTTTCCCCCATAATGTCGCATCTAGTTTGATGCTGTGAGACAGTGAAGAGGGCTGTTGGGTGACTTGGCCGGTTGATTCATGTCACACGACCAAGGCAGACTCAGCGTTCGTACGAAACGTTTTTGATAGCACAGTTCCGGGTTTCGCAGGCGTAAAGCGACTGACTCGGCTGCAGTCAAGCTACGGGGTTGAGTAGATACTGGCAGTCTATTTTGCACGCGATAAATGATTTGAAATGGCTCATTTGGTATGACTATGTGCCCGGTGTCAATCGGTGGGATACGGTTGGGCTCATGGCTGAGCTGATGAGGTTGGTGGGATTCCCGTAAGAGAGGTGCTTGAGTATTTTCCCAGAAAGTCGTGCGTCTAGCATACAGCAGAATAACAGCAGGAGAATGAGTACACAATCATATTCTAGGTGAGGACTGGCACCCTGTCTTTGAGGTTTAGGTTTAGCAAAGGGTTTGTAGGAAACCAAGGCACAGTGTTCCAGCCGGAAATGTGAGTTTTAAGGATTGAAACAAGTGGTGATTAGGCTTTATACTCCTTTTTACGGTAACCAAATATGTTGGCTTCTTTCCAACGATCGTGATTGGCGGTTGGATAGGGTGGTCGGACATATTCTTGGTCATAAGCCTCTCCGGTTAACCATTGGCTCGTAGCACGTCAGCAATATGCTGTAGGTCGGATCCCAGTGTATCAGCAGAGCTCGGTTCGTTAGAGTTTGAATCAGGGTTCGTTTCCGCCTCAGTGGCACAAAGCTCAGGAAGTTTGTGTATTGTCCCGACCACGTGAGCGTTCTGTAGACAAACCTCTGATTTGAACCCGTGTAGTCGCCAGGGGTTCCCTATCTGGTCCGTTGTTGAGTAAAACTTTCTATGTGCAAACTCAAGAGTTCAGACGCACGCGCGTTTGTCGAGGGTACGTAGATGCTACTTTTATGGTAGTATTAAACCGTTCCGAAATGAATGCTCTCCTGACCAACTTCAACCAAGCACATCATCCTATTCAATCCCACTGAATTATATTCAATTAAATCCGGAGAATTTCTGACTAATCAAACGTCCAAGAAGTGAAAAGCGTTGTCACTTTCAGTTTCAACTAAACAGTGGGTCCATAATCATGCATTCAACAGAATCTCTATCGAATGATTCTCTGCATTAGCCACCCAAGTTCCCGAATTGTGTTGTCTTCGGTAAGCTTGAAGTTTGTAGGATACGTTTAGAAAGCTCGTCCTATTTCACTGTGGTTTGATAGGTTACATGCGACCGTGGCACAAACCAAAGTGATTGGTCGTTTAAATATTCTAAAGAAAATTGACCGCGATTTAATCGGCCAAATAAACAGTCCCGTAGCTTTTTGACTTTTACAGCCGGCTTGCCGTTCCACCCGTTCTTCATCTCGAAGCGAAGCTGTTCTTTATGGTTGACCTTCAGCGACAAAGACGAATTCTCTGTCATTTTACTTTTCTCCATTCGCTGGCAACATTCAACATCGTTTACGCATCAGGCAATAACTGGATGGCTTCTGAGCGGCCTGGCAGTTATTACGGAGTGTTCTTATGTGATACTGAATCACATCAAGGGATTTCTGGGAACAGTCGAGCAGAAATGTTTCCATGAGATTGTTGGCCACTTGGTTATTGCCATTTTTTCATAAATGTTCAAACGTCATGTACCGGAGCACTGCACGACCGCATGCACTATCAAGTTCAGCTCCTTACATGCCGCCCATAATGGGCTGTCTCCATCAAAAGCGTGCGGAGTCCTACCGGTTCCTGTAATTTTCTTCGGTTGGCCCGCAAACTCAAACCAAACCTTGATTTAAATATGCAGGCCTTACACCAGGCACTTTATAAGGTATGAAATAAGATGCCGCTTTCTATCAGATCAGGAATGAGATGATGGTAAACATTTACGTCAAAAAGGACTTGCTAATTAAGTGTTTTTCCTTTTGATTGCGCAGGAATCTTTGATTACTTTCCCATACTCAAAGTGTATCTGGATGTCCGTTGATTCTCTTTAGAAATTTATTTCCAAGAGCTTGTGCACTATAAGTAATTCTCACAAAATAAAATGGAAACTGGTATCCTTGTCCCGCAATAACCTGAATTGGAAAAAGAATCTGATCGTCAGAAACGAGTAAATCGGCTGGGTGTTTATAACGTGACAAAACGTAACCGTTTTATTTCAACCTCGACATCCCGACAGATCCTGCTTGGGCATTGTGGCCTGGCATCCGAACAGACCATGTTGTGTGCAGATCAATACCTATTTATATTACATGATTTTATGGAGTAAGCTACGCAATTTTACTTCCCACCGTGGATGCCCAATGTGTAAGTAGTATATGCTTGGTCCGCACAAGCGTTCGTAACATTTGCGGAGTAAAAGATACGGATTTGTGCCGCCGATAGGATAAGGTATATTATATCTGAAGGGACCGGAGAATCAATGCTGTTGGTTGCACGCAGATGCCTACATCTAAAACGAAGCATTCGAGTTCCATTCGAGGCTTTTGCACTGAAAGAACCAAGTCTTCGCTCATGCTCCGATTACCGAATCAAAATATGCTTCACCTCGCTTGTGGTGGCGTGATGTACTTCGTCCAGAACATCGTATCGACCATACTGGAAAGGAAAGTACGCTTTCAGAATGCGACCATCGGCTTCATCACCCTTTTCCACAGGAATAAATGGTTATTAAAAATCGTCGGAATTACTTAGTCTAGTAATGAAGTATTTATCGAGCACAGGCTCGGAGTTCGGATTTAGGATGCCGGTGTTGTCCATGCTAAAGGCGCGTAAGGTACCACGGTGTATTGGGAATCATCTCATCTCGTCTCATCAGTTTACAACACTATAGACCATTATCTTTTTACTGAACGATTGAGAACAACTGTCCAAATTTAGCTGCTGCGTCGCAGTGCCAAAATGGCAAGCTGTGCAGAAAACGGTACATAGAATTAATCACTCTCGAAAACTGGCATGTATAGGCTCCATTATGCACGGTATGTTTTACTTGTTACTGCATTTATAACAAGGCTCAGCTACTGAGCCTGGTATCATGACTGAAATTGCACCTCAGTTTCAACAAGAGGGTAGCAAAGGCCCCCTGGTTCGAACATGCGATCGCGTCTCCGCTGCCTGAGAACATACGAGAACGCCCACGAACTTTCGCCAGTAGATGCTTCCGGATGCTCTTGCTAACATCCGCCAGCAAAAGGAACGCAGTAGCTGGTATCACCACTAAACATCTCATTTTAAATGAACATCCCTACATATGGAAAGAGCACCTGCCCATGCAGGACAAAAATGTCCTGTATCACAGGCATCCTAACAAGAGTGTGTTGGTGTAATCTAACAAAATTGGGGTCCTTTAAACCGCGACACTTGCAAACTGGCATTTCACATAGCTACTTGCACGAGTAAATTAAACGAATACTGAATGGGAATGCCTCCGTCCAAGTCAAAATGAAAACTAATAAGTGTGGGTTTCAATACTTTATCGTATTTACGTGTCGTTTTCTCTCGTGGCCGTTGTGTTTCGTTTTCATCGTGTTTAAGAAATGGAAGACCTTCCTGCGCGGGCAGCAAAGCCAACTCTACTCATTTGGTCGTCGAATATTAGTTGGAATGAATGTAGAAATGACATTCCCAGCACAATACCCACAAGGCTGTTAGCGGCAAAGAACAGCAAAGAACTTAACTCATAGTTGCTAATAATTAAGCCCATACGCTCATATCTTTAATCATATATATATATATATATATATATATATATATGTATATATATATATGGAGATAGACAGACAGCGACGCAGATGTGTGGATATAAGGTGAGATAGAAATTTACATGAATAGATCCTTTGGTCGATGGGTACACTGATTGTTCGAACTTCGTATTAATTAAACGATAAGTTTTGAGTGCTGAGGTTAAATGAACTTGTTGATTTACAAGTACACAAGCATGTTGGTTCTGGATAATAAATATGTGGATCAAGGGAGCCATAGCATAACAATATTTGGGTGGAAAATACACCGAAATATCACCCGTCTTGTCTTGATAGTAGGATGTTTTGCTGCGGTGAGAATAGAAAAATTAAGTCGCCTTTGTGTACGGAACTACTCTGATATTAAAACTATCCGTGCTACTATTTACGTAGGTATACCGCAGGTTATGCAATTTGTGATGCACAACCACTTTACAAATTTATGACCAGATCAGATTTGCTTGTTTGTCACGTGCTCATAAACCATGGTACTTTGACAGCAGAGACCATCAACCATCACTGATTCACTGGTGTCACCTGGATGGGTCCTGGCCGAATGATTTTTAACCCAGAAATTGTCTGACTAACAGTTGCTCTGCTTTCTCGCGTCCACAGCGGATTAAAATTACATTGATAAACCGGACGCCCAAATGCGTGCTCGTGGAGACACGTGGCTCGCACCAGAAGGAAAAACAACTCTTACCAGAGATTCTTCATCATTATCTGGTGCCAACATGGTCAAATTCAGCATTTGTGTCCAATTTCGGCCCTTTTTTCGACCAGGATTATTATGCTCCACTTCTGGAAGACTGAAATAGTCTCTGCGTAAACTCAGGTACGTTTCACACTCCAAAGCGCTACAGCAGAAAAAGGTTGCTGTATCGTAATTGTAAATATACTTACATATTTCTTAAAATATAAAGTTAAAAACATTGTGTTGAAAAGTAAAACGTAGCGGAAAACCGGTGTCTCGTGACGGCAACATGGAAAATATTGATTTCTTTTACAAAGGAAGTGCTCCAGACTCGTTTTCTTCTGCTTGCACTTGCCGGTTTCTTACCGTTGGCTTTTGATTCACAATTATTATCGCTGCCATGCTTACTGCAGGTGGTCATCGCTTCGAAATTCAAAGAACGCATTTGTTATGGTAATAATGATAAATATTTGGTCAAGAAAACGTTTAACAATTGAAAATCCCCACCTGTTTTGTGTATTGCTTTGGCATAATTTTAAATGATTTTCCTTGTATCCGGAATTCGACGGGAGGCAGGGAAGGCAACTTTTCACAATCAAACACATATGCACGGTTCAGCTGTTTTTTTATTCCAAGAATTTCGTTCATAGCCATGTGAATATCTCCCGGCAGACTGATTCCGCCAGCACCAGTGTCAAACATCATTCTGTGATCCCCAGTGCTAAACCCCGTGTTGAAAACAAATATCCTGCAGAGAAGGGAACCAGATGTGAACGAGACTGCAACCAGCTGTGCATTTATTGGAAACAGTGGGAAAGTGTCTTTGCTCACCAATCAAAACTCGTTTCCCAATAAGGCCCCTTAACAACGTTTACGAAGGTCATATCCGTGGATAGAAGTTGCTGGAGATCGTCACCCATCATGAACGATGCACTGCCACTGCAAAACGTGAAAAAAGCATTCGATTTCCAAAGAAATCAAACTTCCAATCATACTGCTCTGCTGAATGACATGATAGCGATTATCATAAACGAAAATAAAATCAGCACCTCATCAGCTTACTCCTGGCACTCGACTCCAAATTGCCGGCTCATTATTCCTTTTTGGGAGAAAAAATGGAAAACAGGTTCGGTATGTTCAGGGCACATCGCGCGACGTCCCAATCCGATAATTCCATCAAACGAGCCATCATATACATCCTTCGCACCACCCACAACCATTCCGAAAGGAACGTTTTCGATAAGCATTCCTCCGAACTAGAATTCTCCACAATTAATCGCGGCATTTATACTCACGTCCATATTGACTGTTGCCTTTAGTCCACCCACGTCCCCGCTTATGTATAACTGATAGAAAAGTTCTCCGCTGACGCGGAATGAAGTTGCCGTCGCTAGGTTCAACAAGTTCTTTCCAACCCAAAGACTTTTATCCACCCGATCCGACGGTACCCAAATTGACGGCGAGCCAGTATCAAGCAACATTCGAAACATGGTTTGCTCAATGGTAATACTGCATACATATCGCGTCTTATAATTTGAACGGAAGAAAACGGTTTAAACCTTACCTCACCCCATAGATATAAAGGAATCCTGAACATGGTCCGCTTACTTCGTTCAATTGTGTCTGGTTCTCGTGAAATACTACAGAATATATATTTTCATGTCAGGTTCTACTCACACATGGGATGGGCACTTTGTGAGGAGGCAACCAGTGAACAAGAGAAGGAAGTACAACCTTGCTACTACTTGCCGAATATCTGGTTTGTCATCTTTCCGTCAAATATGTATGTCAAAAACGTTCTGACGTGATGTGATTCGTATGAATTTCCAATCACTGAGGAGCACCTGAGCTGCTCACTATAGTGAAGGTATCGCTTTTCACATCTACGGGTTACAAACTTGGTAGAATTTCTAGACAATTAGTAGCCTATTGGGCTATAGTACTGTGCTTATTCCAATCTGAGCACACATATCTATTCACCAACTGCATGTCATGGACAGCCGAAGGTTTCGCGATGACCAAAGCATTTCGATCGTGGTGGAGTGGAAGGATCTGCATTTACTTAACGTTGGCCATAAATTAGAAAAAACAGCCATCAGACATCAAAATCAAAAGCTGGGCGCGTGACGTATATCTACTATCCCATGTTTAGAACAATGTAATAAATTGAGCATTTGAAAAATATAATGATTCTTTCAATCACGGGGTACACTTATCAGCCTTTTACGCAGGAATTATTTATACACGTCACCTGGAATGTGAGATATCTGCAGGCTTGCTCCAAACTCTTACCATGCCACAAATATCATCATTTCATATATCCATAAAAGGTGGATGAGTTAATTTACGGATATAAATAAGTTGAAAGCAGCGTGTGAAACTTAACATGATCCGGTTGATGTTCCACATGTGTGCGAAGTATTTCTGATTACTCAAAAATGAAATAAGTGTGATCAAAGCTAACAAAACAAAAACTGAATAGGTCTCCAGTGTGCAGCTTTATGCGCCCCCGAAACGGCAAACAGGTCAGAGATATTTGGGAATTTCACACCAACCGTGTGTGTTGTGTACTACATAAAATAAAAATGGTTATTTCTGGGCAAAGCCCAAACATTATCGTAGAGAACCTTGAAGTTGACGAGTTTGTATAAGCAGGCGCATTTGTTAACATTTCGACTTACCACCAGAAAAATCGGATTTACCAGGTCGAAAACTTTAGGAAAATTTTAACTAGCTCTTTTGGCAGCTCCTTAGTGACTAATCCACTCCTACTCATGTAGTTTCAAATGATCAAAGTCTTTCCGGGAATCATTGCAGTGATTCAACATCACGGTGTCTGGAAATACCGCACGCCAATGCGTGCCACGTAAATAGCTAAAAAGTCGGTAATTCACTATAAGAAAATTGACTAATTGAAGTTATATATAGTTATATGTATCGCTCCACCATTAACTAGCACAACATAGATATTGTGTGAAGCACTCTGTATAACCTATGAATTGTGATACCACGGCCACAAAAGATGAAATCTTCCGACTTTACCCAGTAATGACCACAACGTCTACCCTCCTCTGAAACTGGTGTTCACCTTACTGCATGAGATACTCAGCCCAGGTTCGCGTATCATCACCAAGGTGATGAAGCATACACACGGCAGCGTAAACGGTTACCAACGGTAGCTCACTTAGCCTGAATCCCCTTAGGAAAAATCAAGGTTTTTCTAAAGCATATGAAAATCTAACCTTCAAATCAAGATTTCTTGGTGAGACTGGGTAAAGTTGACGATAATTTATTAGCTGGTAGTGAACTAGGCATGTGTCCAATACCTCCATCTGAAATACACATGTTCACGATCGATACCAGTGACTATTTCTCCAGAGAAAAGTGGGGATATACAATACGCTGATACTCTAGTATAACTTCACTAGTAACAGCCCCGTGAGAATACCATCCCTGTCTACATCCTAAGTGGTAGTCAACGACCATGTGGGTAAATATGCAAAATGGGTGCACGAGGGCTGTGAAAATGCCAGTTTTCTTAGGCAAAAGCGGGGAAAGTAGAGATGCCCTGGTCCAGTTCGAACAACAAATCGTTCGATCGGAAAATTCACGCTCTAACCAAGGAGCTTCTAAATGAGTCAGATAGCCTCATTCCTTGCACAATTTCGCACCATCATTAGCTGGATGCCACAGGGATATTCTGACTCCACACGGGTTCAACAGCAGGTTGACTTCAGGCAGCTCTACGATGTCCACTGTGGCTTAATTTAAAACGTCTGAACTTCAACTAACACACAATCGTGTTTAGTGCCAGCTTACTTTTTCTCGGGAAGACTTTCAGTACTCGTTAGGTGTTGTTTCGTGTTAAGTTCAGGTCCGCGATACTCCAAGATTGTCCGTTGTTCGGAGCTAATCAAACACTCGTGAACTCACCACTCATTAAAGAATTTTCACACAGGATTACGATCGAAAGTGCATTTTGACATTTGGTAAATGCTAATCAAAACCCTTAAAAAATGATAAAAGGGATCCAATTATTTGCCAAAATAATTCAACGATGTGACTATGTAGTGCACGGCTGTTTTCAAAAAAATTCATAAGTTTGCGGTACTTCGGAAAGGTTTGTCCTAATTTTCGGCGTGATTGATTTGAACCAAAAAGTATCCGTGGTGGACTCGCAATCAGGATAATGCTTGAAAATAACGGTGCAATATGAGAGCATATTTCAGGCCAACGTACAGTTATTTCTATAATACTCAGACAGTGTCTGAGTCAGCATTAAATTTACTGATGTTGTTGTACGAATTGGCGTCGGCTGCGATCGTTGTTTGTAGAATACCACAAGAAGTCTTCTTTTCGTGTAGCGAATCAACCCGATGTTTACGGGAGCTGGAATGAGAAACTAATAAGTACACCATCCGTGATAATATCCAGCTTCTATAATACACAAAGTGTAAACAGTAGGAGTGGTGGAGAAGATTCACCATGCTGCCTTTCTTAATAAGTGGGTTCTGTGTCATATAAGCGGTAATAATGAACGGATCATGAAATGTGAAGTTGGCAATACTCCCCAACCAGAAATCAGTATATCAACCCGGCGAACATTCTCATCATAACCGCCTTGTTCATTGCGGGAGCTCGCCTATAAACTCCTCTATAATGAGCTTCCCTTCACATCAAAACCAGCCTCAAGTCACCGTCATACTGTTCACCAATACAATCAAGTTTGCTATTATGGTGTCCATTGAATAGTTTTCGTAAAAATTCCGTATGGATTGCTGCAGTTTACAGATTCCCATGTACCGGGAATCCAAAGGACGACCGTTTGATACACCAGGGGTACTCCGACAGAAAACCGATTGCTACCTGTATTTTGCACACCAAAAGTTTTTTTTCTCTCAGCAACTGACGACCATCGCGATGAGATGGTCGACATTATATTAAGTGTTGTCTTCGTGTTGTCTTGAAATGACCTGAAACCCTTATCATGAAAAATCATGTGCTGCGTGCGATTTCTACTTTATTCATACAAATGTTCTGAAATCTTGGAACTGCTAATTTTTCGGGGGATATATTTCAAATATGACAAGCGGAATAACACCGCAGCTTTGCGTTTTCATATCAGTCACGCGTTTTGAGCTAGCACACATTAGGCTAATTAAAAATACTGTACAGTGTCTGCAAATTCTCCCAAATGTTTAACCGTACACAAAAAAGTTCATTATAATTGGTTTGCGGAAACACAATGAGGAACTAAACCAAGCTGTACTCTACTGCTCAGCCGAAACGCACCCAAAAGTGAAAAATGAAGATGCTTCATGCAAAATGCCATCAGTACAAAATCCGCGAGATTTTGATGATTTTGCTGGACGATTTTTCCCGGTCATTCGTGATCGACATAGTGTGCACTTTATATATATGCGTTATCCTAACTAATTTCCGTTTGCATTAAGCCTTGGCATTTTTGGGTTTATCTTGGTTGCGTCGAAAACGCTAGGAAAGTGGGAGAGGACCAGTTGTGTAGCTTGTAGGTAATGATGTCAAATACATCTTTCTCAGACGTGTCAACTAATCAATCGCAGTTCCATTTCCAACTATCAGCGTGCAAGACTGTCAGATCCATCATGGTAAACACCATTCTTGTTGTCTGAATGCACTGTCACTGAAAGACCCAAATCAAACAAACCGATTTCCTCAGAATACCTCACTTTATATTGGTTAGATTAATCTTACTGCGATGGCATTTCGACTGATTTATGTTTTATTTCTTCTGAGGAAGTACCTATTTCCTTCGAATCACAATTCTAACCAAATGAATCATCAACGACTTGCAGCAGTAATACACGCTTTCTAGAAAAGAATACTAAGTGGCACAGTGCACCGCCCATTTATTGTTAATAATGGCAACATGATTTAGTCCGCAGTGGTACCTACTTCACTAGCTGGACATAAAACAAAGACGCCACCAAAAGATCCAGTGCTGCTGGTACAAGAAATAATCACATGTGCCAAATTTGATTAAAGGAATAAAACATCATTTAGCAGTGCGAACTTAATCGTGACCCTGATTTACTTAAAAAACGCTGTCCTTCGGATGTAAGACAAACCTGAAAACAATTAAATTGCGGCACTAGATTTTCAGAGATAGGGGTTGAGAAACAATGCAATTCGGCATCACGTTGAAGACTGGATTTCCTCACTTTGTCTGTTTGGCTGTTAGCGACGCTGGACCAAAACGCAGCTCTTCCTTGACGAAGGTGTCGCAAAAAAACTGATTAAATAACCGATGGCTATTTGAATATTATTCACCACTTGGGGGGAACGTGACCCTTAAAATCGGTGATTGCTAATAGGCAACGTTCGGCAGACGCGAATCTTCCTAATCTGTTATAAACACTTGACAGAATGGGATGACTAACTCTCACACCCTAAATGTACATGCGGTATTGTAAACGATCCACGATTTCTCCTGTCACTGTTAACGCGTATTCTAGTCAGAACGTGGTTGCTCAATATTCACCCAATATCTTCGCTGTATTCCGTGCTGAGCCTCGTGTTCATAGATGATCGTAACTGGGAAGGAGTAAAATGATTTAAAGTTTTGCTTAATTTCAATCGAAGGAATTTTGAACCTAAAGATATTTTCAGCTATTATGGTATGTTCCATTGTGACCGAAATCCATGCTCTCTCACTTCAGCAATCGCCCTCTTATAAATTAATGTGAAGGTGAAGCATTTGCCATAAATCCGGATATGAATTTGTGTATTGCGTAATTTAAGCACGCATTGTTTATTGTTGCTGCATGTGAGTAACTACGCCCTGACCTGTGATGAGTTCAAACATGTATGTTCATCGTAATGTACTACTCATAAGGTTGCGGAAAATCCATCGACAGCCAACGATCGGTTGCGCCTTTTTTTGAGGCTCATCAGGTAGGCGCAGTCCCGGGTTTCCGTCAACCTTATGTTCTTCTTGAAACCAAATTGCACGAAATTAGCGAAAATACACTCATTTGCAAACTAATTTGGTATTTTCGAGAGACTCTCCTGGAACTCAGCTGAATCCCTCGTTTGTGCTATTCTCAGGCAACTGAATGTGCTGCATCAGGCCGCCTCATGGTGCACCAAACGAGTGTATATTTGCTAATGTATGTTCATCACTTGATCCAGTCTTTGTCAAATGGAAACCAAAAACCTGGATTGACACTAACGGCTTGTACTACTAACGTGTTTGCATGTTCATTTACTACCTACTAGTCATTCGGTTAAATTAGGTTAAATTAGGTTAACGATTCTTGTTATGTTTTTTCCAAGACTTTGGTGGGTGAAACTGAGTGACCCACTTAAAGTAAAGACCAAATTGATGTCTGTAGATGAATTTTATCTCACAGGCTCTCACAGGATATCATACATACTTGGTTTTATGTTGCTGTGGCAAGTTGGTGTGTTACGTATGCTCCCTGAGATACGCAAACATATCTACAGAACCGAGAACTTTTCAATAAACCTGTGGTGCACGCTGACTGTTCCCTTTCTTCTGGCGACAAATGATATATTTTAATCTAAGAAAAAGAAAACAAATGTTTATAAAGTCATACCAAGACTATTTTTATAAATTTTTAAGGGATGCCACTTTCCAATAGACAATTTTCCATTAGCGTGCACGATAATGTGGTAATTTTTGTCCAACAAAACCGCTCGTTTCATCAAAACATTGCAAATAAGGCACCATTTCATTGAAATCAGTTTGCTCCCATGTTTCGATGTTGGTGAAAAATACATCTTGCCAAAAGTAAAGACGAGAACATTTGATAAAGCCTGCCAAGCCTGTCTGCAGATGAATTTTATCTCACAGGCTCTCACTTGATATCATACATATTTGGTTTTATGTTGCTGTGGCACGTTGGTGTGTTACGTATGCTCCCGGAGATTCGCAAACATATCTACAGAACCGAGAACTTTTCGATAAGCCTGTGGTGCATGCTCATTGTTCCCTTTCTTCTGGCGATAGATGAGATGAAATACTCTAAGAAAAGAAAAACAAAAACAAAGGATATTTTTAGAAAGCGTTAAGGAATGCCACTTTCCAGAAGACAATTTTTCCTTTCCTTGTATGATAATGTGGTAATTTTTGGCCAAAAAACCGCTCGTTTCATCAAAACATAGAAAATATGGCACCTTTTCATTGGAATCATTTTGCTCCCATGTTCCGATGTTGGTGGAAAATACATCTTTCCAAAAGTAAAGACGAGAACATTTGATAAAGCCTGCCAAGCCTGTCTGCAGATGAATTTTATCTCACAGGCTCTCACTTGATATCATACATATTTGGTTTTATGTTGCTGTGGCACGTTGGTGTGTTACGTATGCTCCCGGAGATTCGCAAACATATCTACAGAACCGAGAACTTTTCGATAAGCCTGTGGTGCATGCTCATTGTTCCCTTTCTTCTGGCGATAGATGAAATACTTTAATCTAAGAAAAGAAAAACAAAAACAAAGGATATTTTTAGAAAGCGTTAAGGAATGCCACTTTCCAGAAGACAATTTTTCCTTAGCGTGTATGATAATGTGGTAATTTTTGGCCAAAAAACCGCTCGTTTCATCAAAACATTGCAAATAAGGCACCATTTCATTGAAATCAGTTTGCTCCCATGTTTCGATGTTGGTGAAAAATACATCTTGCCAAAAGTAAAGACGAGAACATTTGATAAAATTCTGCAAGGAATATGTTTGTATTGCTGACGTTATGTTGATATTCGGCCTGCAAAAATCAAAACCCAGAAAAATGCGTATGATGCGTATGGTGGGACAGATTCAGTATCAAGCAGCAAACAGCACACTAAAATGGCAAACGTTGCTGCAAGGTCCGTCTGCTTGGTTCTTTACCTGCTTAATGAAGGCTGATTCGGTGCATTTTCGTGGAACATTTGTGCTTGGAATCTTATAAGTCTGTCGTGTGCCAGCATCAAGGCACTGAAAAGATAACCTCGAGTGTTTAAATTTGCACTTGATCGGGATGAGAAAAAGACTGCTTGAGAAAATCAGAGTTTTGTTTGCTCTAAATATGGGTGGACTTGGTAGAGATATTTTGCCCGTATTGTTTCGAACCTCTGACAATTCCTTATTGGTATTGTTTCTTTCTTCACGAATACCAAAAGTACAAATTCAACACTTCAGCCTCGGTGGCAAGCATAAAAAGCACCGACATAAACCTGACGGATCGACCAGAGGAGAGAGTAATTTTTTCCGGCAAACTCGCATTAAGTTTCAGATAGAAGAATAATGCACGTGGTCAGTTCCACATCACAAAATGATAGTGAAAACTCATATCCCATAGACGCCAGCTACTGTTAAAGCCAACATTTCCCATATGGTTGATTAACCCGAGTTGGCGCTGCAAGAATCGAATTCCTAGGGCGTCGGGGTTGATCTACACAGGTTAATCCGCTAACCAACCTACTTTGAAGTCAAGCTCTCTTCAAGGAGACCATTGTTTATGAGATTTGCCTATAAATCTGAAACTAGCTGTGTGCTCGTTGCATACTTAGTGAGTGATCCCTCAGTATATCTCCCTGAATCGGTGGTGTATGCTATTTCGTGCACTAGTGAATCCCGATGAAATTCCTGGATATTGTGATCGGACACGGTCATCATCTGGCGGCTGCACATAGGGCTTGTTCCGCCTAATGTCCAGAGATTGTTAATCAAAGACTCATTTTGAAGAATTTACAACAGAGATCGGCACTTAAGTAACATGAGGAGAATGTTAGGCTCTTCAGATGCCTGACGAAGGAGTTTCTCCTCCGGGTGCTTATGAGATTGTTTAAGTATACGATTATGAGTTGAATGAGGCTTTCGACAACCACAGCACTTCAAACAGCTCTGCTAATTCTCTTCATTGTTTTTGAATCCTGGAACTTCCAGTCAGAAATCTACTTCCTCAAAAGTACAATGATTCAGAGATGTCTACACTCCCAACTCAAGGATGCAATCTGGATAGAAACTGACAACAAGATCGCCACTGACATCGGCTGACAGAGATATCTTGCAGCCTTTTCAACCAAGCGCAGTGAGGAACACGCGGTTCCCATCTTGGACGGTGAGTAGCATGGAGAGCACCCAAACGTTCCGTGATTTCTTTCATACCCCTCCGCCAGGTCAAAGGTTCGTCAGCACTCCCTTTGGCCAACGGTAATTAGGCCTACGCAATACATGTCTCAACCAACGCAGCTTCTGATACAGGATACATTCCCCAGTGGAAACACCCATTGCGCACCCAAAAACTCGCTTTATAACTGTCTCGTTACGGATACGCCAACAGAAACCTATACGAGCTATGGCTCTTACAGAACGTTTGTCGAACGCCGGGAGACGTCTAATTCCTCGGTCCGAACAGGCCACGTCTCACAGCCACATAACAAATCGGCCCCCCACTTCAGCTCTATACGCACGTCTCTTGAGGTTAAGAGTTACACCACCTTGACGCCGCAGTTGTCCCAAATTATAAAGAACAACTCGAGCCTTACAGATTCGTTCATTGACCTTATCCGTCGCACTAAATTCGAAATTAAAAGAACTTTCAATATATGTAAAACGCTCCACAACTTTGAATGTGTTTCTTCCCGGATTGTAAGCTTTGAGTGACTGCATGTCCAGGAAAATTACCTTAAACTTTCTAGGTGCAAAATGCATACCGGATGACAGGATGACTTTGATCATTTCATCCAAAACACCTGCGCTTCCCGTTCTTCTTCAAATATGAAAACGATGTTGTCTGCCTATTCCAGACGGACGAGGTCTTCGTCACACGGTTTTGAAATCCGAGGTTTTGGAGACCTCATGATTTCATTGATTATGATTTTAAACGGGAATTGGGCGAGTGGGATCCCTGACGGTCATCACTTTGTGTACGGAAGCTTTTGAGCTCACAGGCTCTCACTTGATATCATACATATTTGGTTTTATGTTGCTGTGGCACGTTGGTGTGTTACGTATGCTCCCGGAGATTCGCAAACATATCTACAGAACCGAGAACTTTTCGATAAGCCTGTGGTGCATGCTCATTGTTCCCTTTCTTCTGGCGATAGATGAAATACTTTAATCTAAGAAAAGAAAAACAAAAACAAAGGATATTTTTAGAAAGCGTTAAGGAATGCCACTTTCCAGAAGACAATTTTTCCTTAGCGTGTATGATAATGTGGTAATTTTTGGCCAAAAAACCGCTCGTTTCATCAAAACATAGAAAATATGGCACCTTTTCATTGGAATCATTTTGCTCCCATGTTCCGATGTTGGTGGAAAATACATCTTTCCAAAAGTAAAGACGAGAACATTTGATAAAGCCTGCCAAGCCTGTCTGCAGATGAATTTTATCTCACAGGCTCTCACTTGATATCATACATATTTGGTTTTATGTTGCTGTGGCACGTTGGTGTGTTACGTATGCTCCCGGAGATTCGCAAACATATCTACAGAACCGAGAACTTTTCGATAAGCCTGTGGTGCATGCTCATTGTTCCCTTTCTTCTGGCGATAGATGAAATACTTTAATCTAAGAAAAGAAAAACAAAAACAAAGGATATTTTTAGAAAGCGTTAAGGAATGCCACTTTCCAGAAGACAATTTTTCCTTAGCGTGTATGATAATGTGGTAATTTTTGGCCAAAAAACCGCTCGTTTCATCAAAACATAGAAAATATGGCACCTTTTCATTGGAATCATTTTGCTCCCATGTTCCGATGTTGGTGGAAAATACATCTTTCCAAAAGTAAAGACGAGAACATTTGATAAAGCCTGCCAAGCCTGTCTGCAGATGAATTTTATCTCACAGGCTCTCACTTGATATCATACATATTTGGTTTTATGTTGCTGTGGCACGTTGGTGTGTTACGTATGCTCCCGGAGATTCGCAAACATATCTACAGAACCGAGAACTTTTCGATAAGCCTGTGGTGCATGCTCATTGTTCCCTTTCTTCTGGCGATAGATGAAATACTTTAATCTAAGAAAAGAAAAACAAAAACAAAGGATATTTTTAGAAAGCGTTAAGGAATGCCACTTTCCAGAAGACAATTTTTCCTTAGCGTGTATGATAATGTGGTAATTTTTGGCCAAAAAACCGCTCGTTTCATCAAAACATAGAAAATATGGCACCTTTTCATTGGAATCATTTTGCTCCCATGTTCCGATGTTGGTGGAAAATACATCTTTCCAAAAGTAAAGACGAGAACATTTGATAAAGCCTGCCAAGCCTGTCTGCAGATGAATTTTATCTCACAGGCTCTCACTTGATATCATACATATTTGGTTTTATGTTGCTGTGGCACGTTGGTGTGTTACGTATGCTCCCGGAGATTCGCAAACATATCTACAGAACCGAGAACTTTTCGATAAGCCTGTGGTGCATGCTCATTGTTCCCTTTCTTCTGGCGATAGATGAAATACTTTAATCTAAGAAAAGAAAAACAAAAACAAAGGATATTTTTAGAAAGCGTTAAGGAATGCCACTTTCCAGAAGACAATTTTTCCTTAGCGTGTATGATAATGTGGTAATTTTTGGCCAAAAAACCGCTCGTTTCATCAAAACATAGAAAATATGGCACCTTTTCATTGGAATCATTTTGCTCCCATGTTCCGATGTTGGTGGAAAATACATCTTTCCAAAAGTAAAGACGAGAACATTTGATAAAGCCTGCCAAGCCTGTCTGCAGATGAATTTTATCTCACAGGCTCTCACTTGATATCATACATATTTGGTTTTATGTTGCTGTGGCACGTTGGTGTGTTACGTATGCTCCCGGAGATTCGCAAACATATCTACAGAACCGAGAACTTTTCGATAAGCCTGTGGTGCATGCTCATTGTTCCCTTTCTTCTGGCGATAGATGAAATACTTTAATCTAAGAAAAGAAAAACAAAAACAAAGGATATTTTTAGAAAGCGTTAAGGAATGCCACTTTCCAGAAGACAATTTTTCCTTAGCGTGTATGATAATGTGGTAATTTTTGGCCAAAAAACCGCTCGTTTCATCAAAACATAGAAAATATGGCACCTTTTCATTGGAATCATTTTGCTCCCATGTTCCGATGTTGGTGGAAAATACATCTTTCCAAAAGTAAAGACGAGAACATTTGATAAAGCCTGCCAAGCCTGTCTGCAGATGAATTTTATCTCACAGGCTCTCACTTGATATCATACATATTTGGTTTTATGTTGCTGTGGCACGTTGGTGTGTTACGTATGCTCCCGGAGATTCGCAAACATATCTACAGAACCGAGAACTTTTCGATAAGCCTGTGGTGCATGCTCATTGTTCCCTTTCTTCTGGCGATAGATGAAATACTTTAATCTAAGAAAAGAAAAACAAAAACAAAGGATATTTTTAGAAAGCGTTAAGGAATGCCACTTTCCAGAAGACAATTTTTCCTTAGCGTGTATGATAATGTGGTAATTTTTGGCCAAAAAACCGCTCGTTTCATCAAAACATAGAAAATATGGCACCTTTTCATTGGAATCATTTTGCTCCCATGTTCCGATGTTGGTGGAAAATACATCTTTCCAAAAGTAAAGACGAGAACATTTGATAAAGCCTGCCAAGCCTGTCTGCAGATGAATTTTATCTCACAGGCTCTCACTTGATATCATACATATTTGGTTTTATGTTGCTGTGGCACGTTGGTGTGTTACGTATGCTCCCGGAGATTCGCAAACATATCTACAGAACCGAGAACTTTTCGATAAGCCTGTGGTGCATGCTCATTGTTCCCTTTCTTCTGGCGATAGATGAAATACTTTAATCTAAGAAAAGAAAAACAAAAACAAAGGATATTTTTAGAAAGCGTTAAGGAATGCCACTTTCCAGAAGACAATTTTTCCTTAGCGTGTATGATAATGTGGTAATTTTTGGCCAAAAAACCGCTCGTTTCATCAAAACATAGAAAATATGGCACCTTTTCATTGGAATCATTTTGCTCCCATGTTCCGATGTTGGTGGAAAATACATCTTTCCAAAAGTAAAGACGAGAACATTTGATAAAGCCTGCCAAGCCTGTCTGCAGATGAATTTTATCTCACAGGCTCTCACTTGATATCATACATATTTGGTTTTATGTTGCTGTGGCACGTTGGTGTGTTACGTATGCTCCCGGAGATTCGCAAACATATCTACAGAACCGAGAACTTTTCGATAAGCCTGTGGTGCATGCTCATTGTTCCCTTTCTTCTGGCGATAGATGAAATACTTTAATCTAAGAAAAGAAAAACAAAAACAAAGGATATTTTTAGAAAGCGTTAAGGAATGCCACTTTCCAGAAGACAATTTTTCCTTAGCGTGTATGATAATGTGGTAATTTTTGGCCAAAAAACCGCTCGTTTCATCAAAACATAGAAAATATGGCACCTTTTCATTGGAATCATTTTGCTCCCATGTTCCGATGTTGGTGGAAAATACATCTTTCCAAAAGTAAAGACGAGAACATTTGATAAAGCCTGCCAAGCCTGTCTGCAGATGAATTTTATCTCACAGGCTCTCACTTGATATCATACATATTTGGTTTTATGTTGCTGTGGCACGTTGGTGTGTTACGTATGCTCCCGGAGATTCGCAAACATATCTACAGAACCGAGAACTTTTCGATAAGCCTGTGGTGCATGCTCATTGTTCCCTTTCTTCTGGCGATAGATGAAATACTTTAATCTAAGAAAAGAAAAACAAAAACAAAGGATATTTTTAGAAAGCGTTAAGGAATGCCACTTTCCAGAAGACAATTTTTCCTTAGCGTGTATGATAATGTGGTAATTTTTGGCCAAAAAACCGCTCGTTTCATCAAAACATAGAAAATATGGCACCTTTTCATTGGAATCATTTTGCTCCCATGTTCCGATGTTGGTGGAAAATACATCTTTCCAAAAGTAAAGACGAGAACATTTGATAAAGCCTGCCAAGCCTGTCTGCAGATGAATTTTATCTCACAGGCTCTCACTTGATATCATACATATTTGGTTTTATGTTGCTGTGGCACGTTGGTGTGTTACGTATGCTCCCGGAGATTCGCAAACATATCTACAGAACCGAGAACTTTTCGATAAGCCTGTGGTGCATGCTCATTGTTCCCTTTCTTCTGGCGATAGATGAAATACTTTAATCTAAGAAAAGAAAAACAAAAACAAAGGATATTTTTAGAAAGCGTTAAGGAATGCCACTTTCCAGAAGACAATTTTTCCTTAGCGTGTATGATAATGTGGTAATTTTTGGCCAAAAAACCGCTCGTTTCATCAAAACATAGAAAATATGGCACCTTTTCATTGGAATCATTTTGCTCCCATGTTCCGATGTTGGTGGAAAATACATCTTTCCAAAAGTAAAGACGAGAACATTTGATAAAGCCTGCCAAGCCTGTCTGCAGATGAATTTTATCTCACAGGCTCTCACTTGATATCATACATATTTGGTTTTATGTTGCTGTGGCACGTTGGTGTGTTACGTATGCTCCCGGAGATTCGCAAACATATCTACAGAACCGAGAACTTTTCGATAAGCCTGTGGTGCATGCTCATTGTTCCCTTTCTTCTGGCGATAGATGAAATACTTTAATCTAAGAAAAGAAAAACAAAAACAAAGGATATTTTTAGAAAGCGTTAAGGAATGCCACTTTCCAGAAGACAATTTTTCCTTAGCGTGTATGATAATGTGGTAATTTTTGGCCAAAAAACCGCTCGTTTCATCAAAACATAGAAAATATGGCACCTTTTCATTGGAATCATTTTGCTCCCATGTTCCGATGTTGGTGGAAAATACATCTTTCCAAAAGTAAAGACGAGAACATTTGATAAAGCCTGCCAAGCCTGTCTGCAGATGAATTTTATCTCACAGGCTCTCACTTGATATCATACATATTTGGTTTTATGTTGCTGTGGCACGTTGGTGTGTTACGTATGCTCCCGGAGATTCGCAAACATATCTACAGAACCGAGAACTTTTCGATAAGCCTGTGGTGCATGCTCATTGTTCCCTTTCTTCTGGCGATAGATGAAATACTTTAATCTAAGAAAAGAAAAACAAAAACAAAGGATATTTTTAGAAAGCGTTAAGGAATGCCACTTTCCAGAAGACAATTTTTCCTTAGCGTGTATGATAATGTGGTAATTTTTGGCCAAAAAACCGCTCGTTTCATCAAAACATAGAAAATATGGCACCTTTTCATTGGAATCATTTTGCTCCCATGTTCCGATGTTGGTGGAAAATACATCTTTCCAAAAGTAAAGACGAGAACATTTGATAAAGCCTGCCAAGCCTGTCTGCAGATGAATTTTATCTCACAGGCTCTCACTTGATATCATACATATTTGGTTTTATGTTGCTGTGGCACGTTGGTGTGTTACGTATGCTCCCGGAGATTCGCAAACATATCTACAGAACCGAGAACTTTTCGATAAGCCTGTGGTGCATGCTCATTGTTCCCTTTCTTCTGGCGATAGATGAAATACTTTAATCTAAGAAAAGAAAAACAAAAACAAAGGATATTTTTAGAAAGCGTTAAGGAATGCCACTTTCCAGAAGACAATTTTTCCTTAGCGTGTATGATAATGTGGTAATTTTTGGCCAAAAAACCGCTCGTTTCATCAAAACATAGAAAATATGGCACCTTTTCATTGGAATCATTTTGCTCCCATGTTCCGATGTTGGTGGAAAATACATCTTTCCAAAAGTAAAGACGAGAACATTTGATAAAGCCTGCCAAGCCTGTCTGCAGATGAATTTTATCTCACAGGCTCTCACTTGATATCATACATATTTGGTTTTATGTTGCTGTGGCACGTTGGTGTGTTACGTATGCTCCCGGAGATTCGCAAACATATCTACAGAACCGAGAACTTTTCGATAAGCCTGTGGTGCATGCTCATTGTTCCCTTTCTTCTGGCGATAGATGAAATACTTTAATCTAAGAAAAGAAAAACAAAAACAAAGGATATTTTTAGAAAGCGTTAAGGAATGCCACTTTCCAGAAGACAATTTTTCCTTAGCGTGTATGATAATGTGGTAATTTTTGGCCAAAAAACCGCTCGTTTCATCAAAACATAGAAAATATGGCACCTTTTCATTGGAATCATTTTGCTCCCATGTTCCGATGTTGGTGGAAAATACATCTTTCCAAAAGTAAAGACGAGAACATTTGATAAAGCCTGCCAAGCCTGTCTGCAGATGAATTTTATCTCACAGGCTCTCACTTGATATCATACATATTTGGTTTTATGTTGCTGTGGCACGTTGGTGTGTTACGTATGCTCCCGGAGATTCGCAAACATATCTACAGAACCGAGAACTTTTCGATAAGCCTGTGGTGCATGCTCATTGTTCCCTTTCTTCTGGCGATAGATGAAATACTTTAATCTAAGAAAAGAAAAACAAAAACAAAGGATATTTTTAGAAAGCGTTAAGGAATGCCACTTTCCAGAAGACAATTTTTCCTTAGCGTGTATGATAATGTGGTAATTTTTGGCCAAAAAACCGCTCGTTTCATCAAAACATAGAAAATATGGCACCTTTTCATTGGAATCATTTTGCTCCCATGTTCCGATGTTGGTGGAAAATACATCTTTCCAAAAGTAAAGACGAGAACATTTGATAAAGCCTGCCAAGCCTGTCTGCAGATGAATTTTATCTCACAGGCTCTCACTTGATATCATACATATTTGGTTTTATGTTGCTGTGGCACGTTGGTGTGTTACGTATGCTCCCGGAGATTCGCAAACATATCTACAGAACCGAGAACTTTTCGATAAGCCTGTGGTGCATGCTCATTGTTCCCTTTCTTCTGGCGATAGATGAAATACTTTAATCTAAGAAAAGAAAAACAAAAACAAAGGATATTTTTAGAAAGCGTTAAGGAATGCCACTTTCCAGAAGACAATTTTTCCTTAGCGTGTATGATAATGTGGTAATTTTTGGCCAAAAAACCGCTCGTTTCATCAAAACATTGCAAATAAGGCACCATTTCATTGAAATCAGTTTGCTCCCATGTTTCGATGTTGGTGAAAAATACATCTTGCCAAAAGTAAAGACGAGAACATTTGATAAAGCCTGCCAAGCCTGTCTGCAGATGAATTTTATCTCACAGGCTCTCACTTGATATCATACATATTTTGTTTTATGTTGCTGTGGCACGTTGGTGTGTTACGTATGCTCCCGGAGATTCGCAAACATATCTACAGAACCGAGAACTTTTCGATAAGCCTGTGGTGCATGCTCATTGTTCCCTTTCTTCTGGCGATAGATGAAATACTTTAATCTAAGAAAAGAAAAACAAAAACAAAGGATATTTTTAGAAAGCGTTAAGGAATGCCACTTTCCAGAAGACAATTTTTCCTTAGCGTGTATGATAATGTGGTAATTTTTGGCCAAAAAACCGCTCGTTTCATCAAAACATAGAAAATATGGCACCTTTTCATTGGAATCATTTTGCTCCCATGTTCCGATGTTGGTGGAAAATACATCTTTCCAAAAGTAAAGACGAGAACATTTGATAAAATTCTGCAAGGAATATGTTTGTATTGCTGACGTTATGTTGATATTCGGCCTGCAAAAATCAAAACCCAGAAAAATGCGTATGATGCGTATGGTGGGACAGATTCAGTATCAAGCAGCAAACAGCACACTAAAATGGCAAACGTTGCTGCAAGGTCCGTCTGCTTGGTTCTTTACCTGCTTAATGAAGGCTGATTCGGTGCATTTTCGTGGAACATTTGTGCTTGGAATCTTATAAGTCTGTCGTGTGCCAGCATCAAGGCACTGAAAAGATAACCTCGAGTGTTTAAATTTGCACTTGATCGGGATGAGAAAAAGACTGCTTGAGAAAATCAGAGTTTTGTTTGCTCTAAATATGGGTGGACTTGGTAGAGATATTTTGCCCGTATTGTTTCGAACCTCTGACAATTCCTTATTGGTATTGTTTCTTTCTTCACGAATACCAAAAGTACAAATTCAACACTTCAGCCTCGGTGGCAAGCATAAAAAGCACCGACATAAACCTGACGGATCGACCAGAGGAGAGAGTAATTTTTTCCGGCAAACTCGCATTAAGTTTCAGATAGAAGAATAATGCACGTGGTCAGTTCCACATCACAAAATGATAGTGAAAACTCATATCCCATAGACGCCAGCTACTGTTAAAGCCAACATTTCCCATATGGTTGATTAACCCGAGTTGGCGCTGCAAGAATCGAATTCCTAGGGCGTCGGGGTTGATCTACACAGGTTAATCCGCTAACCAACCTACTTTGAAGTCAAGCTCTCTTCAAGGAGACCATTGTTTATGAGATTTGCCTATAAATCTGAAACTAGCTGTGTGCTCGTTGCATACTTAGTGAGTGATCCCTCAGTATATCTCCCTGAATCGGTGGTGTATGCTATTTCGTGCACTAGTGAATCCCGATGAAATTCCTGGATATTGTGATCGGACACGGTCATCATCTGGCGGCTGCACATAGGGCTTGTTCCGCCTAATGTCCAGAGATTGTTAATCAAAGACTCATTTTGAAGAATTTACAACAGAGATCGGCACTTAAGTAACATGAGGAGAATGTTAGGCTCTTCAGATGCCTGACGAAGGAGTTTCTCCTCCGGGTGCTTATGAGATTGTTTAAGTATACGATTATGAGTTGAATGAGGCTTTCGACAACCACAGCACTTCAAACAGCTCTGCTAATTCTCTTCATTGTTTTTGAATCCTGGAACTTCCAGTCAGAAATCTACTTCCTCAAAAGTACAATGATTCAGAGATGTCTACACTCCCAACTCAAGGATGCAATCTGGATAGAAACTGAC